>NC_137458.1:253536902-253839033 GCF_964235325.1 Thermobia domestica | reverse complement strand
CACAACGCTCTTGTAGTTTGACGTGTCTTTTTTGCGGGAATCTTACGGTAACAGACTATTACTTAATAATCAAAAAGCTTAAAGAATAACAAAATAATAATGGAAAATAAAACTGAAATTGAAAGCTAGCAAACGTACATAAGGTAAAAACAATCAAAGTTCATTATAACTTTCGTACATTAGTTTACTGTGATCTAATATATGATTAGTTCATTTTCAAACTGCATCTTCTCCATCAAACAAAATTTTCCAGAAATCAAAGAAGACGTTCTGAATCGTCATAATTTCATGAATATGCGTTATTATTGCTATTATTATTATTGTTATTTTATAATAATAATAATTATTATTATTTAGAATTATTGACCAGAGGAAAATAAATGTTTTCAAAACTTGAACAAATACTAAGCAATAGTTTGAAGGAAATATTAAAATGTAATTTGGACAAGAATCGTTTTGGATCTGTTTGAAGGACAAGATACCTTTTGAAACTGTACGAAGCCATTTGGTCATGGAGATAAGGCGTTTCGGAGGCAGAAGTGATGTAACGATGCAACGTAATTATTTGTTTTCTAGTAAATGGAAATAAGTTTGAAGTAATAACTCTAAAACAAATTACTGTTGTAATGTCTGAATTAGAACGAGTTGTGATTAAGCAATGCCTGGTTTCAAACATTCTTCAAAGCAGGACATAATATTATTAAATGCAAACGAAAACGATATGTCGAGGGCCGTGGTAGCTCAATAGTAGAGCGTTCCCAAGCTCGCGCCAAGTGTGTTTTATGGTGGGCAAACACTATGTGCGAGAGTTTTCTCGTGGTTTTCCAGTTTACTTCTACCTTCTTCATTCCACCATTCAGTCATTTCTCACATCACTGTCCCCTTTAGCCTATACGGCATAAGCATGGGACGTAAAACTGAAAAACTCTATTTCAGACAACACCTCCCTTAAAACTTCACGAAACTAAACTTAAAATTAGATCGCGTGATCAAAGCGTGTTTGCATGGTAAACAGCACTCCTAAAGATGATTATGTGTGTAAAATCTTTAACAATGATCTCTTTGTACTTATCTCCCATCCTTTTGTACCATCATCTTTTTGTACTTTATATATATGCTTTATATCCCAAATCCTCTGGCATCATCATTTTCTGCTTCTTCTTCCAATATAACGGTATCATCACATTTCACATCCATGTAAAATTTCAAGGAAGCAATATGCTGCCAATCCGTTCCAAAATTTAGTTGAATCAATCGTCTGATATCACTTGATTTTACCCGGATATGCTCCTACAACAGACCCTTTGCTCACTAACGATGTTCAGTGGAATATTGTAAGTGCGAGGTCTGTGGTTCTTTATCTATCACAAAATTAGATAATACACACAGCAAACTGGATGCAATTTGAATTTCTCACTAACTACGTTAAAGAAAGAAAATACGTTTGAATTATCAGCAAAACACGACCCAACCTCCTATTTTGGTGCGTGTGACAATGAAAGCGGTCCTTGAAAATATGATTTTGTTTAGAGAGTAACAGCAATAGAAGAGGTACCAACCGTTGCGAATAAACATACTGTCCTTAGAACCTACTGTTTCATGAAGAAAATATTTTTAACTTATCTCAATCTAGTTGTGACTTGTGGACAAGAGCCGTTGTGAAATTGTTTTTATTCACACACTACAGATGTCTAATGGCCAAGAAGCCGTTTGATTCTTTAAATTTAAAGATTTTCCTCCGCCATTATGGTTTACTGTAGTTGGACAAGAGCCAGTTTGTAACTGTGTGACAACGTTTCCTACATTTGAACGTAATTTGCACCGCTTATCAGATTCTTTTTGGAAGTATAACACATATATCAAATGAAAGCTATGAATACCATTGATCCAATGTTGTCAATATCTTAAAACCAAATATTCTTGCACAAGATGCCGTTTGGAAATGGACAAATCATATGTATGCTATTTTAAGAGCTTTTGTGATTCATATTGTAAAAGGGGTTCAAATTCACAGATAGTTGGATTGTAATTATCCTCGGTCTGGATTATTTTTGGGAAACATTCGTAAAATTATTTGTCTTGATTTCAATATGAAGTAAGACTTGTGAGTGTATGCAATGATCTCCACTACTTACAGCTCAAACATGATAACAGTAAGAATGTTAATTGACTTCACTTTTAAGATATAGTTTCCAATAATTTTGACTCTTATAATCTGAATTTAGTATGTATATAGTTTTTTTATTAACGTATGGATTTCGGACTTTCCTGTCGTTAGAAATAGCAGACACTAAAGTGAAAATCATAATAACAATGAATTGCACACATATTATATGTTAACATATATTTGAAATAGAGTGTACTGCCCTCGATATTTCACATTGATATAAATACAGACGAATCATATCATACAGACGATGTTTATGAACGGTAGACAGTGCTTTCCTACACCCTGTCAAATAAATTATTATTATTATTATTATTTGTCTATCGTTTTCAATACTCTTCGTGAAAGAGTAAGCTGTTCCATGTTTATTCAATTATTTTCATTTTACGTTAATATGATATTCTAATGGAAGCTGTAATGCATTTGTTTCGATTCTATGGACTAACTGTATTAGATGATGTACAGGAAGCTCAAGGGAAAATTTTAACATACTCAAAAAAGTATCCTGCTTTCACAATATGACAACGCTGGTTAAAGTAATTCTAATAAACTTGAGAATTGACATGTGAAGAAATTATAATACCTGTGGAAGTGTTGGGAGTGTTGCACTGTTGTGGACTCTTTTCAGGAGTCATATCCTGTCAACTAATATAACAGTCAAGAGACGTACTGTATCCCAAGTTATAAACTGAAATAAATAGTACAATTATTATTATGTTAAGCAACATTCGTATTTAGTGTAAGTATTTTAGTTCATTTCCCCTTATTAATTTGCCATAATTCTTTGTTCAGTTTTCTTGCTTCCGAACCTTTGTAGTATGGTTTTCTTTCTCACCACGGTGATTATATTATAATAACCTAAAACTATGATATGTCGAAGCTTCGACATTGCTAACAATACAGAAAATAAAAGTGTTTTAATGACGATAATTAATAAAAGAGAACTCAGCTCAAAATACAAAATTCAAATGTGGGTAGTTACTTCACTTTAAATAGTTTGATTTTATGACTTAAAAGGAGAACAACTTCATTTAACAAAAGCTTTGTAAAATTCATCGTCAGTTACAAAAATATTAAGGAATAAATAGCACACAAATAAATTCGGTACATTAATTAAAAGTTGGATACTTAAAGTTTATTGCATAAAGGCCTATGTGGTGACGTAGAAGGAGTCGGTAGTAAATCGATGAAGTAGAAAAATCACTTTGCTAATATTAGGTAATTTATTTTGTCTTTACTTCAACAAATAACTGATAGTTGTTTTATACGGGAATAATAAAGAAATTGTGAAAAGTTTTCTAAGCATTTTCAAGTAAGACAGTACATTGCTTCAAAGTTTATTATTATTATTATTATTATTATTATTATTATTATTATTATTATTATTATTATTATTATTATTATTATTAAGTTTGCATTTTCTATTATTTCAGATTCATATGGAAGTACGAACTACTGTTATTATGAAGTACCATACGTGTCTAAGTAAGTAATCGTATGGACAATAATATATTAATTATTGTAGTTGTATTACTTAACCACTTCAAGTCTTAACTTTTTACAATATTCAATTAATTAACAATACACATGATGCGCTGCATACTTAAATATGCATATTACATCTCTTAGCCTACAAAAGAATAGAGGCATTCAAAAATGTCGACGCAAGTGTTATGTTCGAGGAGGGACCGTTTCATTGTTTCAATTCAAAAGGAAACACTGTGTTGCAGCAAGACACTGTTCCAATATTGTGTCGAAAGTCATTGACAAGTAGCGGCTATTGGTATATCTTCCGACCACAGAAAGCAGATCACTGGTTATTTCTCTTTGGTATCAACTTCTAATGGAACAGTCATGATCCATCTGTAACAAAAGGAAGGAAATTGGAAGAATTAGGATCAAATATTCGTAGCATGACAACAAAAGCATAACAATAAAATGAACGAGAACAGAAGTTATGAATAGTGTAAGAAATGTTGTAGCTACGTTGATTATAATTTTTGACTTTTCACTGAATTTTTAAAAAATATTGGCACGATATTGTATCAAAATGGAATTAATTTGCAAGACCTGCCAAAATAATTTCGGTTAGTTTATCGAGGAGAATTATTATAATACTATATTATTAGAAATAGAACTATGCTCATGAATTTATGGAATGACTAAGTTTTTCTGGTTATCGACAACTACGAGAACCAAGACGGTATAATGTAAGAAGAAGCGGCTCTTCTCAATCGATCAAGCGTCTCAACCATATTTTGAATAACCACATTCGATTCTTTTATGTAAAGGAAGTTTTAGAACCTAACATTCCAAATTAAACTTTGATATACACATTGTTCACGAACTAAAACAGGTCGTTCCTCACATCAAATTAAGAAAACTTCAATATGGACCCGTGGTCTAAAGTGCGTACTTTTAGAAGTAGGGTTTTTCGAAATAATGGAAAAATGAGCTTTGTGGGCGAATATCTCCAAAACTATTAGCTATTGAGCTGAGACGGCACATTATTGTCTTATACTTGTAATCTGCTCTATCCTAAAATGCATGATTCTGAATCGTTCAGTGGCTTCTCAAGGAAGTCCCCCACAGGAAATGGGGGTGCCGGATATTCAGTAAGAACAGATGAGTCCGATTCATGGAATATGGAAAAACATATCATCAAGTAACAAAACGTCGTTGAAAGACCATCAATAATTTGAACAAAATCAATATGGTGAAGGAGGTTTGGTGTGTTGTGTGTGGTTGCATAACTACAGTTGGGGCTGAATGTAGTGGATAAAACAAAATTAAATAAAACCATTATATCTGCAGGATCATAACCTACAGCCACTTTCTATGTGGTAAGGAAGATAAAAATTAATAATACGTTATGATTTTGGAAGAATGTATCCAATGAGAAAATGAGAATACCGCCCGCAAAAGAAAAGAACAAAAAGAACAATAGGTAGAATGTTGTTCATTACAAATTTGCTTGATCTTAGATCTAAAGTGCAACCTCTTGCCATATAGGTTCACACTAACACTGAGTTACCTTGTACCCCATTTCTGCCTCCCAAGTAGCGAACAGCAGATTGTTTACAACGTATAGGAGTTGATGGCACATAAAACCTACAATACTGGCTATCTAATAAAAGGAGGTTAAAGTCGTTTTAAAAAGGTAGATATCTCCAGAAGAGTTAGTAAGATATCCTTTAAGATATGTTTGAATGAAATCAACAATCCACAGTGCTGTGTCTTATTATAAAGGAGTTGAGAAGTTAAAGAAATATGATAAGAGTTGAGGGAATGAAAATATGCTGTTGAGTGGGAAAACAACTTGGAAATCCATGGGCATTTGTGGAAGAGCACCTGCTCACTACGATGACCAATATGGATTTTTCCATTGAGGGTCACGTTGTAGTTAGTAATAGGAAATATGACACATGGTATTGCCAGTCAGCACCATGGGTGAGAGTTTCATTGACATATCAGGAGCACACAGACCTGGCTGGGAACAATAGCACAGTCTACACTGAACTAATACCTCTGTCTTTACCTTCCACACCCTCCTTGATATATGTACATACAAGATTATCACATTGACAGCGAAAAGAATATGCAGATAAATTAAAAACGCATTGTTTAGGGGTACACATATTAGCCACAACGGTGGAATAATATTAAGCACCGCCTCGTAATCAGGGAATCCCGGGTTCGAGTATAGTAGTTACAAGAGGCTCAAAGGCAAAATCTAAGTCATTACCTTATTTGTAGTGGTATCGATACTGAGAAAGATTATAAGACTATAAGCTAATCAGTGCAGCATAAAACTTACCTGTACATATGCAGCTTTAAACGGTGAAAAACGAAAATGTAAAACGTTCTATTTCTAACACGAGGAACCGTTTATCTGGCAGTCTATAACCATATACGTAGATGAAGTCATACATAAGCTAACAAAATACCTATGTCAGCAATGCCAGTAAGTGGGCTAACGATTATACAAAAGACATAAGAGATATCCAAGATGCTCTTACATAATGGTTTGTCCAATGTATGTAAACCGCAAAACTTGATGGAATGCGTTAGTGAGAAGTCAATAGGAGGCCAGATGGGGTCATTATGACAAATATGCATCATTGTATAACAATGAGGCAATAAAAGACAACAGCAATGAAATAAGGATACGACTACATATGCAAGAAATAGCTTTATATCCACCTCTAGAGAGGGTGCCTAAAACGCTGTATTCTGACGTCAGTACTGCTATTGCAAAACTGACGCAGTGAGTCTTCAACACGTGTTAACATATGTGGTGCCACCTTGATGCTATGGCTAGCGGTAACAGTTCCTACAAGTAGCTCTTCTTCAGACAGTACAGGTGTTTCGTACACCAGGGTTCTCAATGTCCTCACAGAAAAGAAGTTTGATTTTCTCTGTGGGGTAAAAGTTGCAAGGCACACCTTGCTGTAAATCATATAAATATTGTATTCTAGAAAATATATATTGTATTCATATAAATAATGTATTCTAGAAACAAATAATTAGTAGATTAAGAGTACCAGGCCTGGTTAATATTTTACGTAGGGTATATATTGTGTGTATGTATATAGTCTATGTAAATGTGTACTAATTGATATTTTTTAGCTTTGTAAATTTCTTGTATGCAATTAGTGAAGCTTCTTATAGTTGGATACACTTCTCAGGAGTATTGTGAGTCGTTGTAGTTGAAAATAGAAAAAGGATTTTTTTTACCGAGGTAAACTCATAGTCTCCGCTACCCGCAAGAAGTTCCTGCAGCCGAGTTTTGCTGAACAGTTATGAAAAGAAGCGGATTTTTAAGCTAGGTCATTCTGAAAGGAATCCTCCAGAATGATGAAGACGTTTTTCGTTCTTTATATTTCTCAGCGTAAGAGAAATAGTATCTACTAGAATATGTATCGGGAATTATTTTCTAAATTAGAAATGTTGGTTTTGATTTCGATAGAGGATTCGCGAATTAAGAAATAATTTGAGTTGGATAACTCGGGTTTAAGATGTTTTGGGGAAGGAATCGCGAAAGTAACTATCGTGAGAATTGTTAGTAATTGAAGAGAAAAGGAGTAAGTCTGGAACATGTTCTAGAAAAAATGTTCCACACTTACTTAGTAAAAGTAATAAAGATTGGTATAATTTTAAGGCACCGTTTACAGACTTCCAGGATTTTAAGCACCAATTCCTACAAGAGTATTTCTCCTTTAATTATAATAGGCAGATTCAGGAGCAAATACAGGCCAGATTCCAACAAACAAATGAATCTTTGTCAAAATTCATAAGGGAAATGACAATATTGTATTCAAGATTGAGGGAAATTCCCAGTGAGACAGAACAGGTTAGGGAAATAATGTCGACGATACACCCTAAATGTAAAATGTATTTGCATGAAAAGAACTTCGTTTCTCTTAAAGAATTTGAGTCAAAAGCACTCGAAATTCAGTCACTTCTTCTTGAAGAATATCAGTACGTACAGCAACATAGCAATGTAAAACAACGGACGGAGTTAGCAGCTACTCGTCATGTGGGTACCGGGATCGATAATATCCCTAACATTGAAGTAGAAAGTTTGGATCCTGCTTTTTCTTGAGAACGAGGAAAGAGGAATGTCCAAAAATAAATCAGGAAAAGGAAATAATCTGCCTCTTTTGCAATAAGAAATATCACACTCGAGCAGTTTGTTATAAATACAAACAAAGTAAGGCTCAGGAGAAAACGAAAATAAGCGCATATACTAGGAAATGTCAGGAAAAACGACAAATGAAGGGACCGTTACAGATATATGTGTATGGTTTTGTAAATAGGAAACTTTTTTCTCTTTGTTATAACACTGGGTATTCTCCATACCATTTGCAATTCGGGTGGACAGAAAAACATCCTTTTCTTAGTAGATTGGAAGGGGAAACCCAAGAAGTTAGGGAGGAAGAAACAGAACAGTTTCGAGTTATATAAAAAGTTTACGAAAGAGCATCGAACTCGCTTATAATAGGGCGAGGTACATTCAAGAGAAGAAGTATAATGAAATTAAGAGACAATATGACAAGGGAAGAAGAAAAATCCTTTTAAAGTAGGGGAGAGAGTCTGGTTGAGAGCGATCAGAATCTCGAATCCCTCGCAGAGAATATTAGCTTCTTTATTCCCACGTTATAATGGCCCTTTTATTCTGGAGAAACAACTGGCTTCAAAATTGTACCTCGTGAGGAACATATGGTCTTGGAGAGTTGTTAGGACCAACGCAGATATGTGCAAAAAGATCTATGACCCCCCCTGTTTTTGCAAAACATGTCCCTGAACTAAACTACGAGTTTGTAGAGGAATACGAATGGGAGGAGAAAAGAAAGTTGAGACCTCCAATCGAGGGACAATTCTGATACTAAGGGCAGGCAGAATCAAAACAAGTGATTCCTCGAAATAAGTTTGTTGAGAAGATATCGTAGTTAAAAATGAGCGGAATATTCAAGTATCCCAATTCAAAAAGAAGTGTTTACTGTGGAGTACGACCAAATCCACAGGACGTCACGAAATTGCAATTACTTTTTCACGTGGACGCGCCGAGAAATAACAAAAGGCGAGAGAAACAAAAGAGGCAGAGTGAACTTATAAAAACAAATAAGCGAATTTGTGAGGATTTTGAACAACAATTGAAAATTAACTCTGACCAGGAAGGTGAGGCTGAGGCAATGAAAGTTGACCGAGAGCCAGAGCCAATGACATCATTTTCCAAAAACCTGGATTTTGAAGAAGATATCTTAATAATTGAGACTGACGGTGAGGATTTGGAACTTGACAATGGATTACCAAGGACCTGCGGGAGAGATCAAAAGATAAAGCCTAGGACTAGAAAAACCCTTGAGGCGAAGAGGAGACTCAAATTCTAAAATTCCAGGTAAGTAAAGTGTTCAATGTTAAAGTGAAGTGTGGTGAATTAAGTGATGTCAGACAGTTCGTGACTATAAACTAATATGAAGTGAATTTAAACAAAAAAATATATATCAAGTAATTTCTGTGTTTGAATAAATTAAAGATTTATCCTCTCAGTACTTAAGGGAGGATAAGACAGTTCGAGACTTTGAACTGAAAATTCAAAGAAAAGTTATCAATTTTTTGGTGAATTAGTGTATAAAGTGAAAGTGACTGAAACGAGAATATGAACTAAATTCAATATCTCAAAGGAGATAGTGCAATTTATTTTCGATTGTTTAGTGGTGGTCATACGCAAGGCACATCTTGCTGTATACCATATAAATAGTGTATTCTAGAACTAAATAATTAGTAGATTAAGAGTACCAGGCCTGGTTAATATTTTACGTAGGGTATATATTGTGTGTATATATATATAGTCTATGTAAATGTGTACTAATTCATATTCATATTTTTTTAACTTTTTAAGTTTCTCGTATGGAATTAGTAAAACTTCTTATAGTTGGATACACTTCTCAGGGGAACGTGAATCGTTGTAGTTGAAAATAGGACAAGGAATTTTTTAATGAGGTAAACTCATAGTCCCCGTTACCCGCTAGAAGTTCCTGCGGCCGAGTTTTGCCGAACAGCTATAAAAAGAGGCGGATTTTTAAGCTAGGTCATTCTGAAAAGAATCCTCCAGAATGATGAAGACGTTTTTCGTTCTTTATATTTCTCAGCGTAAGAGAAATAGTATCTACTAGAATATGTATCGGGAATTATTTTCTAGATTAGAAATGTTGGTTTTGATTTCGATAGAGGATTCGTGAATTAGGATATAATTTGAGTTGGATAACTCGGGATTAAGATGTTTTGGGGAAGGAATCGCGAAAGTAACTATCGTGAGAATTCTTAGTAATTGAATATTAGGTTTTATATAATTAAGGCGCGAGAAGAAGTGTGTAGGGAAATTAAAGAATTTTTTCAGTCAGGATTAAATATTAAATAGTTTTTGTTTTCTTGTTTATCAAAGAACGAAGAGAGAATTGAGTTTAAGTGAACTAAGAGTTGTTCACAGGGTGATAAATGGGTACCCGGTCTATTAATTGATCTAAGATTCTTCTAAGGATCTTAAACTTATTTTTGAAGCGGCGTCTTGAAACATAGACGAAGCTAATAGAGTTTCCTACCACTTAATTTATCCTCGGGTCCAGTTTACGGGTCCAAAATACCTTACCAAACCATATTCAAACCTTAATTACTAGCTAGTTTTTTTTTTCAGTAAAGCAGTTCACCTAAGAATTAATTTACGCTTAGGGCAACTAGGTGAAGCATACTATGAGTAATTAGTATAGCTGATAGAAAGAATTAAGGAGTAGATTTGTCAGCTGGTAAGAGAACGCGAGGCAAATTACTCCGCAGTCCAATCCCTTATTAGAGATAACTTTGTATATTCTAGAGCATTTTCAATTAATGATTTAGGAAGGAAATTTTCTTGAGTGGGAGCAATTTAGAGAAAGGTAGACAACTTACTATTATAGTTGAACCAATTAAACTTTCTTAATAATTTATCCAATAAAAGGTTACTTATATAAAGAAAGACTATGTTTTTCTAATTCCAAAAAAAATTGTTCCCGGGAAGGGAAATTTCTAAAGTAGTCTTGCCCTAGACGACACTAATTAAATTTTAAAAAAACGAGCTAATTTGAATGCAACCTCGATTTCTCAATAAGTTAAAGGAAAAGAGAAAGGAGGACACCCAGGTTAAGGGTTGATAAAAATCTTCTTCTTAGCATTAATATAGAATAATCCTTAACTTTCCTATATTATGTAAATAGGAGGAAGGAAAATTGGGAGAGTAAGGAGGAGCGTTGCAAAGTCTAGGAAAAAGGTCTCACGGTGAATGAACAGGACACTCACGGAACCCCCTCACTCTCTCCGTTGCTCCGGATACACGTGATTCAGGTATGAATCCGAACCTTACCGAAAGTCATGTGAGAAACGGAATAGATTTCCGTTATGTTGGAACCAAATACGCTGTCGAGATTATAGCGAAATCTCTTTAAATAATGCTGGTGATGTGTTTGACATAAAATAACAATAAAACTATCCATTTCATCTAACTTGAAAGACATGGACTAATGAAGTAATCTCTCAAAATACATGGATACAAATGTTACGCATCATTACAATTTCTGAAGATGAATGATATATCTGCTTTCGAAACATCGGATGTCAACATCCTCACCTTGCTGATAGACCAAGAGGACTTATTTTTAAAAACGGATTTTCAATTAACCTTCAGTTTGGTTTCAATGTTCCTGTGATGATCTCGTATGTTCATACACTATTGTTCCCGGACATGTTCGGGTGCTCTGATCCGTTCAATAACACACTCATATTGTACATAATATTTTCATTTTCTCAACTCTTTTCATACCTCTTTATTTATACGGGTCATTTAAACTAAGAGACATCACTGTGGAGTGTTGATTTGTTTGAAATAAATCTGAGAGGATAAGTTACAATCTCTTCTATAGTTATCTCAACATGACGTTTCCCTCTTTCTCTTACATAACAGGTATTGTAGCTTTTATGTGTCATCAACTCTGTTGTTCTGTTCACTGTCTGTTGTTCACCGTCAATCTGTTGTTCACTACTTGGAAGGCAGAAATGGGCTACAAGGTAACTCAGTGTTAGTATGTACCTATATGGCAATAGGTTCCACTTTAGATCTACGATCAAGTAACTTTGTGATGACAAACATTGTACTATTGTTCTCTTTCCGTTTATTTCTTCCTTTGCTGGTGATATTCTCATTTTTTCACAAATCGGCTTCCAAAATCATTACGTTTTTTAATTTCTGCTCTTCATTAGCACACAGAAGATGACTGTGGGTCATGAGCATGCAGACGTAATGATTTTATTTCATTTTGCTTTTAAATTAATTGTTTATATTGGCTTCTGGTGTTCTTTTTCAAGTATGTTTTTAACATTTTATACAGTGTTTTAGTGCCCAATGTAATGTAAGTTTTCAATACCAATTGTTTTCAATACAAAATTTGGCATAGATTATTTCAATAAAAATGCTGAACATATATAATTGTTTTCGTCATTCATCACGTTATTCGTATTTTTTTTTCTTTTTATAGTTATAATAGTGTCTGCAGCGCTTGTTAATGCTATTCTAGACATTGAAGCTCAAATAGAAGCAAATCTTGTCCGAGATGGAGTTAATATCTTTGCAATACGATTGATCGAGGTAACGTTTCTTCTTTTGATATCACTCTGTGGTTATAAAATGTAGAACTCTTGTAAGAAATAAGTAACAAAATATTTGTCAAAACAAACAAACAACTTTTCGTCCACTATTCTTGGTACTCTTTTCTAACTTTTCACAGCAGCTTCGTTTTATCTTGAGGAGATAAATAACTACCTTGTTTACTATTATATTCAGTATTATTTTCTCTAGTTTCTCCATTTCTCTATTACTTTCTTCATTGCTACATTTCGTTTGTTAGCACGTTATTAAAATCGTCTTTTTAAGCTACAGAATTTAATCGTAGGATGTTAAAAATAATTAACATATACATAATGTATATGCGAGTAAACCAAATACGTAACAATGTTTATTACTGTTCATTATGTTTAAATGTTAATTACGTTTTTTTTATTTTTTTTACCTTCATTTAACATAAGGTATACAAGACTTCCAACTTAGTATTACGTCACTACTGGTTCCCTTTATTTTTCGTGTCATATGATTCTCGTATTTATTTATATTTATTTATTATTATTTTTATTTTCTGTGTCACGTGATTTGATTCTGCTGACAGATGTAAGTTTGTAAAGAAAAGTTTAATACAAATTCAGGGTTACCATTATTGTTTTCAGGGTCTTTAAAATTCTTTTATATTTTCCTGAATTAAACAAATTCCACAAAGTAAGATGAGAATTCTAAACCAAACACAAAACAAGTCACTCTTGTCGCTGCCTTTCATTTTTCAATACCAAGTGGTCAGATTCGTTGCTGATGTTCTTAACAACAGTGTATTTTGGATCTTAATAGGACCAACTTCAACATTGTTTTCTGCCATCGAAATACATTTTAAGTTGATGAACAAGTGTCATGTGTTATTTTAAAACTAAAACATGTTGCTTGAGTGTCGGCTTGAAAAGACTGGTAAGATTTTCGTTTTAACGGGAAGAACATTTCAGCTTGATAATGTTTTGCCTATAGTGAAGTAAGAGGAGTGGTAGCAATGAAGAGAAGTCATTCTGTTTCACTATCGATAATATACACACCAGGAAGTGTTATGAAGCAAAATAATGGCATTTGTTTACTTCAGCTCTTTCTTGTCAATGGCGGAATGTGGATACGGTCGAAAGAATGAAAATTTATTTTTAAGAAGTATGTATCTTTTAGATTGACTCAAGAGGCGTCCTAACAATCACAATGATTCAATACATTTTATTTGGAAAGTAAATACACCTGTAGCCGTATGTAATTCGAGATTCAGGGACGACAAGAAACGAAAACAAGAAATTATGTCACCCTCATCTTTATCACGTATCGGAGATGGTAGCAACTTCCCAGAAAAAGTCTTTAGACTCCTGTTTGTGTAGAAAATATCAGGACTTAGGAGTATAATAGACGAAAACCACAGTTAAATTAGACAATGCTGCTTTTTACAATAGGATAAATAATGGAATTCAGCGTCTAATTTAATAAAATTAAATATGTTCACACAAAAACGAGAATCATATCAGAAAGCTAGAAATAATAACAGACTGAAAAGCAAGAAATTGATTCTCATATTCTAAATATGAACAGACTACAGTTCTTACACCGAAAGAAAGCATAAAGATGGCTATATATATTACGTTCAGATAAAGATAATTACTTGTAGAGTATTCTCTCCATTAATAAGAAATAGCACTTACTTTCAATTGATAAGTGGACTAATTTGAGTAGCAAAAGTATCAAAGACATCCCACATCCGACATTGTTTGAAGATTATCATGCAAACACATAATGTGTTTAATTTATATGCGCTAGAATTTTCTAACACGTCACCATACCATAGTACGGACAGGTACTGAAATGTTTGAATAAAGATGCACTCATACAAAATTTCAAAATCCACAATGAAATGACTTTGCTCCTGACATAGCATCTACAATGGTTGTTAATGAATTGTAGTTGCGACACGTCCCAAAAACATGTTTTTAAATTTACATCAATGAGAATGTACTAATCGTAATCTGCAACTTGCAGCTAACGATGATCTTAAATAGACATACATGTCAATTATTTGAACATAATTTTGATAAACTATTTCCCTTGTATCATTAATAATAAAAACTACAGGGAATTAAATGGGAAGCAGTTTGACTGAAAACACACATGCTTAAAATTAGAAGCGTTCTATGACACGATGGGTAGAATCAAGTATGAGGGTGTAACATGCAAGGCTTCTAGTACTTTAAGCAATAGACTCATTGCAGCACAGGTCGAAATAAGTGTTTATCATGCGACGTCGATAAAAGAGAATTTCATTAAGCGAATATTTATTAACAAGTAAACATAAAAATACAAAATTTTTATCATATAAACAAGTTCAATCACGAAACAACGCTGTTCTGTCTCTTCAATAATAGGTGTGAAATGAAGTTGAAAACAACAGATAATAATAGATAAAAAGTTGTATGTGTACATAAAAATAGCATAGATAATTCTTTTATAATCAAAACATATTACACACAACACTTCTAACGTCAATTCTAACAATTGAGCACTCTTAGTAACATTCAATGGAATTGTGGTTAGGTAATTTTTGAAGGTTTGATTCGAAGTTTGTAATACCAAATAAGTGAAATACATGGCCTCTTTTATTTCGGAGTGGTATACTACAACTTCCTTTTCCATTTCACATAATACTTAAAGCATTATACAAATAGATAAAAATGTATACAACCTTAATATGGTAAGCTTTAATTCCTTAATTTACAGCTTATCTGCAAAAGTCCAAAGTGATTCGTCATCCGAGCTCCATAATAAGTTCCGGCTGTAATTAGATAATAGGAGATGAACTGGTGTTTAGTCGTCCATCTCAACTCATAAATAAACCGTCTAATCGTACCTAGTTGTACAGTGATAATATCAATATACTTTTGACAGAGATCCGCTACATTACAAATTCGGTACATTCTGGATATTGCTCTACAAGCTTAACTGAGAACCCAGAAGTAGTGTATAATTTACATCGTGAAAATTACATCATCAAATATTTCATTATTATTATATAAAATTGTAATAAACATGACGTTCACACTATGATTTATTTGTTGTAGAATATCATCAGTATTCACCTATATGAGATGTCATTACATACGAATAGTGCTTGATGCTTTTCTCCTGGATACACTGTTTATTAGCTTTACGCTTACAGATTCTTTTGTGTACCATTATATGTCCATTCCGCCTCTTACCAGAGTGACTCCGAACCACATCTAACACGTTGGAATGATAAATAAAACTAGTAGTTTCGTTTGGAGATAAATAATCACTACAAAAAAGGAGTTCAAATTTTCTAGTCACTAATTCTGCTGGAGTAAGTTTAATTGGAAGATGACACTTAACTTGTCATAATAGTTTTCGTCTGATTAAGTTAATAGGCAACAGGCTAGAGTTTATGATACCCGCAACTAAGGTTCCATGGTGATAAATTTTGTTCAACTTAGCATTGAGATATATCTTTTCACTAAAATAAAAATGGATCCTTACATGTCAAGAAGGCAATTTTGAAAAGAATTCCCACTGCACCACCTCTGATTTGTTTCTAAATTTGCACAAATGTTTCCTGTCACCAATAATAAAGAATGGTCTAATTCGAGTTGAAGATCTGCACTGGTTGTGGCAGTAGGGCTTTTTCAAAGTGGATAATATTTGAACAACAACGAAAAACTAATGTCTTCTTTCTTTTTGAAATGTTTTCCATTTCGAACTGGGAGTCCTGATAACATTAAAAATTTGTCTCCTAGGAGACGCACAGGGTTATCGTAGTTGAAATTTGTTCTTTCTTCTTTTATTTAACAATAGCTTTCGCACAATATGCTACTTGACCCCTGGTTCCATTTGCAAATTTTGAGTTGGACCCCGCCTGGGACGCTGCGAGGGCCCCGGGGACACACATGTTTCATTCAAAAGGTGCTGTTCTCCCCACACTAATTTGATATGTATTCGCTGAGTTTCCTTACCCGACCGTTTCCGAAAAATCTGACCCAGGATCCGACTTTGTAATGTATAGTTTGAAGCTCTATTTCTAACTTTTCACGCTTATATCTTTGCAACGGTTGCGATCGAGGATGTATCCGTTTTCGTGTTATGTTATTTTGGGACAAGGTATCGAACGGCTATAGTCTCGACTCGAAGGCAGAGTTGCACTTGGATAGGTTCCCTCGTAAGTAAGTGAAATACATGTGCCTTTTATTTCGGTATTGTACTATGGTACTTCCATTTCACATAATATTTAAAACATTATACAAATAGATATGCATATGTTCGACCTAAATAGGGTAGGTTTTTAATTTCTTATCTTACGTACTTGCATAATTCCTAAGTGACTCGTCATCGGAATGGTACAGTTAATTTGCGGCTCTAGTTTCGTAATTTCCTATTATACAGCAAGATATTTCAAACAGGTTTTTGATAGTAATGAATTTCATTTCCCTCTCGGCAAATAACTAGATTTATTGAGGCTATTACGTTAGACGTTGAATTAACAGTGTGATAAATAATGAACCTTCATTATATGAACATTTCTATAGAACATTAAATAACCGAACAGAGGATTAAGAAGAGTAAATACTCAAATTAAAAATTTAAAGAAGTGCAGAATTTATCACAAATATCAACACAGATGACTTGGAAGAAATTATCAATAACACCGCGATAAGATCGAAGCTGACAATGCCATAAAAATTACAATCAGATTTTTTGATTCTATGGCTTCTGACTAACACCCCAAATAAATAAATGTCCTTGGCGTAGTTAATGGAACAATTTTCAAGAAATACTAATGTCGAAGCACAAGTCTACGGTTAAATCCATGCATATTGTGTTGTTCTATAGAAGAAAAATACGTTAAATATACAACACGACTACCTCTAGTTCTCCACCTATAAGACATAATAAAAGTAAAGATATATATTTGAAAACAGGCAATAAAATAATGAAAAGTTTCAAAGATCGTAACACGTAACATTTGTAACAGGCGTAGTTATTTTTTCGAATGGATGAAGTGACAACCATTCGCAGTCTCCGTTTATTTAACCTTGATTTTATTTCGATTATTTTAACTCTGATTCTTTAAATTGAAATATTGTCGATCTACAATCTCCTCTTAAGACAATAACTACATTTCTCATTTCCACGATTAGTGTCAGAGAACTTTTAACACCACGAATGAAGTAACACACCTACACACACCTCGATACGTGGACAAGATAGTAGCACTAATATTAATCTACGTATTAAAAAATACGTTAAAATCACTATATAAAATATTCATTGACCAAAAGTGACCATTCAGTTGATGATACTACAAACTGAAAGAAGGGTAAGAAATAAGAATATTCACACGAAACTTGATGGCAACTATTTTTTGACCTCGGAGTATCATCATCGTCAAAAGAGCACCTGTGTCAAACGTGAGAAGTAACAATCTTAAAAGTCAATCATGAAATGTGAATGAGTTATGTTGTGTCTGATGTCACTATTTTATATTACTTGATATTTTCGTAAATCTTTATTTTTTTAAGTTGTAATACAGAAAGTTATTAGACTAGGGCCGTCGTAACCTGAGCTCTGACAGATCTAACATCGTGTAACTTGACGACAGTGTTGCGAACCGTCATAGCTAGAAGATTCAAAGCGACCACATGACAGAACGATAAAGGAATCGAATTACTTTATCAATGATTGAAGCAGATTATAAGTTGAAATATTAACAAACTAGATATTTAAAAAAATTAATCGTACTTCACTTTACTCCTCAACATTCCAGCACAACGTAGTTCCACTAGGCCTAAAGTTATTGCCACAATAATGAATACTTTTTTTCCTTTTCCACTTATTGACACAACTCTG
This sequence comes from Thermobia domestica, assembly GCF_964235325.1. Classification (NCBI taxonomy): domain Eukaryota; kingdom Metazoa; phylum Arthropoda; class Insecta; order Zygentoma; family Lepismatidae; genus Thermobia; species Thermobia domestica. The sequence goes on along the minus strand of NC_137458.1, from coordinate 253,820,800 downwards.
TCCTTTTGACAAATTTGCTACGTAAATAGAAGTGAGGTTACATGGAACAACAACCGGTCCACCTCCCTATCGCCGCAGGGAGTAGGTTTTCGTGGAATTGAAAGCGAAGAGGGTAGTGAGTCTGTACGAATCTTCTAAAGTTCAAGGGCAATGAACCATTATTTGGAATGTCAGGCTGAAATGAGTATAATTTCTAATGATCTTTGTAGGAAATTTGTTGACATAAGGAAAAAATGTACCTACATACTCTATATATTACAGAGATTGTTATAATGAGCTTTTCATAAGGACTGATTTAGAAATTGAGTGGTTGGAAAGTAACGAACGTGATCCAGCTATGTTTGTCTTTTCGTAGAAGACATTTTTTCACCAATATGTGAAGGGGAGGATAGGTTTAGACCCACAAAAATACATTTGGAAACACTAGGTTGTTTCCATGGTAACCGAACAGTGTTGTCGCATTTATACCTACACATTACTGTTAAAGTTTTTGTGTTGTCAGGTTGTTTTGATTTGTTGTGCTTTCATCTCAGTGCATTGGTGTGAATATTGTGTTATTATTTTCATTCTTCAGTGGAACATAGTTTCTATTCGTATTATTCACATGGACCTAAAATATAAATTTAGTATGTGTGTGTGTGTGTGTGTGTGTGTGTGTGTGTGTGTGTGTGTGTTTATGAACACAATGCCTGAAGTGCGTAAGAAGTGCGGAAAGGGGGTGCCCTTGACAAGTCAGGCATGGGAATTTGTTTGAGTTTTACGTCCCACGGTTATGCCGGGTAGGCTAAAGAAGAACGGGAATTTGTGTTTAATCTTAGGGAATATTTGGAGAAAGAACGTAACGACAGTCCTTTATTGCCATTGAATAAAGTGATTGAAAGAGTAGATTCAGCTTTATACATTAGTCCTTCAACTGTGAAAAGAATCACAAAAGAGAAGTGCCTGAAAGACCTCGCTGAACCGACGGAAATTTTATCCGCCCTAGGAAAAAAGCGTAAGATTTCTACAGTAAATGGAATTAAATTATCTACAATTGAAAGCCATTCTCTAACGTAAGTAGTTTTCATTATATATACATATGTATATGTATATATATATATATATATGTATATGTATATGTATATATATATGTATATATAAAGATATAACATTATGGGCCTTAGCAAAGTCGTTCTGACGTTTAGTGTCATACTAAAGAGTTGAACTGATTTTGAGTTTAACGTCTCTTTCAACAGCGAGGCTATATGAGACGTGGACCTACTGATTAACGTGGAATCCGAACCACATGAGCTCCCGCCGGGAATAGAACCGGGGTCTCCCATGCCAAAGGCGTACGCTAACCGCTTAGCTACGAAGCAGCCCGATCTCATACTAAAGAGTTCGAGTAACATATGTTTCCATGCAGTAGTCAGGCATTTAGTATGACACTAATCATGTCAAAAGGACTCTGCATAAGGCCCTATGTGTTTAGAAGTAACGGTTGTTTTCTTTACGATTTTGTAAACTGTCTTAACGCAATACTAATTTGTTTGTTTCTTTTGTCTAATACTTTCGTCAGGCATAATGTTAAATAATATTTTTGTTGTAATACATATATGATTCATTTCCACAAAATGTGCCCCTTGTTATATTGTTACAGAAGATAAATGTGGCAACCGCGCTTGATCGCGCGTGAGAGTTGTCAGAGCTCTTCTTAGCGCGGCCTTACTCTAAATATGGAGTCCTTTCAGACGTAGTATATAAATAGAAGTATATTTCTATTTTCTTGAGGGAAAGATAGTAAACAATAACAAGGTAATATTATGTGGAAACTACCTCTTCGTAACATTTGTATAGGGTATTTTCCGAGCTACATGGGGTTATACCTTTTGCAAGATCACCCTGATTTCACTAATTGTATTATAGAGTCATAACTGTAGTAATATTATATAAAAATAATACCACTTTAAGGAATAACATAAAGGATTGCTGTTGGTGAAAATTTTCATTTCGAGCACTAACTAACTAACTAAATAACTCTATGGCCTATGGAACCCGGAGGTTCAGTGCCACGTTCACAAAAGCTCTCCACTGACTTCTATCCTTAGCTAATTGCATCCAGTTTCTACTTTGTATTCCTATCCCTGCGAGATCCATCTTAATATTGTCCTCCCATCTGCGCCTAGGTCTTCCTAATGGTCGTTTTCCTATGGGTCTACCAGTCAAGACTTTGAAACCGTTTCTACTTTCTTCCATTCTAGCTACATTACCTGCCCACCTAAGCCTCCTAGACTTGACGACCCTAACAATGTTGGGTAAACCGTATAAACTATGTAGTTCCTCGTTATGAAGCTTCCGCCATTCCCCATTCTCGTTCCTCTTGGGTCCGAATATTCTTCTCAGGATCCTGTTCTCAAATACTTTCAGTCTATGTTCTTCCCTCAGAGTAAGCGACCATGTTTCACAACCATACAGAACAACAGGCATGATTATCGTTTTATATATTTTAAGCTTCAAATTCCTCGACAGAATTCGCGACGACAAGAGATTTTGAACCGAATAGTAACACGAATTCCCTGCTTTTAGTCGACGTTTAATTTCTTCGTGAATATGATTTTCGTCTGTTAATATTGATCCTAAATATTTGAAAGTATCCACTTTATCAAAAGAATTATTTAATATTTTAACGCCTCCACAATTTGCCGTATTACGGTCCCGACGCACTTCCATGTATTTAGTTTTCTCTGCATTTACTTCTAAACCCATGTCCCTGCAAGCGTTTAGTAAGATCTCTGCATTTATTTCTACTGTTCTCCTATCATCCCCTATTAAATTTACATCATCAGTATATGCCATAACCTGGTGAATGCCGTTCAACTCTAGGCCCTGGTTGCTATCTTTGATTTTCCTTATAGCGTATTCCAGCACAAAGTTAAATAATAATGGCGACAACGCATCTCCTTGTTTCAGGCCATTTTCGACGTGGAAGCTCGTGGACAAAAATTTTCCTACCCGGACTTTACTTTGGGATTCACTTAAACATATCTTAATTAATCTAATTAGCTTTCTCGGTATTCCAAGTTCTGTAAGAACGTTGTATAATGTTTCTCTCCTAACCGAATCGTAAGCCTTTCTAAAATCAATAAATAGTTGATGTACAGGGGTATTGTATTCCCACTTCTTTTCGAGTATTTGGCGAATGGTAAATACTTGGTCGATAGTTGATCGATTTCATCTAAATCCGCACTGATAATCTCCAATAATTTCATCTGCGTATGGGGACAATCTTGGTAACAGAATATTTGAAAGGATTTTATAGGATTTTGACAGAAGAGAAATGTCTCGATAATTATTACAGTCAGTTTTGTCGCCTTTCTTGTGAATAGGAACAATGATTGATTCTTTCCACTCTTTTGGCAATTCTTCCTTGTTCCAGATAAGGAGATGAGTTTGTGTATCTTGTTCCACAATTTTTCGCCTCCAGCTAAAATTAACTCAGCCGGAATTTCATCTACACCCGGAGATTTGTGTTTCTTCAATTTCTTTATAGCGGCTTCCACTTCTATTCGATTGGGATCTGGAATATACGGTTCTGCGGTGTGTATCTCCTTTTCTCCACGCACATTAGTTTTTGGCTGCGTGTTCAGCAAATCGTCAAAGAAATCTTTCCATCTATTTAAGAGGCTATCCGTATCGGTGAGAACTGTTCCGTCAGATTTCTTTAATATATAAGCACGAGGTTGATAGCCTTTCTTAAATTCGCTGATCGCCTTATACATGTCCCGAATATTTTTATTTTTACTATTATCTTCAAGTTCCTTAATTTTAGCTTTCAAAAAATCCCGTTTCTTTGTTCTAAAAGTTTTGGAAGTTTCCCGCCTGATATCTGCGAAATTTTGTGTAGTTGTTTCATTCGGATTTTGTAGCCACCGTAATTTTGCCTGTTTTCTCTTCTCTGCTAGTTTAATGCATTCTTGGTCGAACCATGGTTTGTTCCTACGTATTTCCGCGTGTCCCAATTTTTCTATTGCTGAACTTTTAATGCTATCTCTAATTTCAATCCAAGTATCCTCAACACTAGTGCACTCCGAGTCTTCTAAAACCGCGAATCTATTCGAAACTTCAATCTGGTATTCCTCTCTTACCTGGCTCTCTTCTAATTTCTTTAAATTAAATCTCTCCGTTTTCGGACATTGAATATTACCTTTGTTCAACGATAATCTCTCCCGTATTATCGCTACTACCAGGTAGTGATCAGTGATCGAGCACTAAATTCGTAAACAATTTCAGATGAATTTAATAAATTATTTCAACATTTAATTGATTGTAAATTCTGGATGAATTCCCAACTTGATGGTGATCAAATTGTTAGATTATTTTCATAAACCATGCAAACATGCTTATAACCTACATTTCTTTAACGCTTGAGTTATTGAAGGGGAAAAATTTCTCAATCAGCTCCAATGTTTTGTAAACACATTAGAAGATAATTTCTCTTTCCATCTACCTTTACCTTTCAGAACTTCAACCACCTACATATTGTTGGGTGATACAATCGTAAATCGTAATACCTAACAACTCATTTTCAATTAAGATTACCCTTAACATTACCTTCTACCGAGTCGCTCATAATATCACTAGGAGATCTTTTCTCATTATCAATTAGAGAAATGTACTTGTATCAATGTATTTTTATGATTTTAAAAAATGCAAATGGTATTGCAGTTTCTAAAATATTTTTCAGGAACTTTACTCAGAGACCAAAGCTAATTTGGTAGTCTCACCTTGGAGTGTATTCTCTGTTCTATTGATGCTTCTTAAAGGTGCAAAAAAGGAATCTGCTGGGCAAATAAGCACTGCTCTCTCTTTGCAGAAAGACACCACGAAAACTAGATCAGATTATAAGCAGATAGTGTCACATATTAAAGTAAGTTAAGCTCTCAACTATATAATTACATAACAAGTGTCCTTTGTACGAAATTGAAAACATGCATTCAAAGACGAAACTATTATTTTCATGAATATAAAATACCAAATTTATCATATTAATTACTTCAAAATGCTTGTCGTAGATAGATATTATTATGTTCCGCACTTCGAAACAGGAGTTCAAAATTAATTATTGGTTAGGGTTTATTCCAATAGGAAGGAAATAGTTTTGATCGATCCTAGTTATGGTACTCTAATAGGGAAATAAAAACCAATTCAATGTAGGTGAGAATTTTTTATTATAACCAGTGGCGACATATAACATTTCGGTTATAATAATTACTTGCAACGATAATTATCTTCTACAAGTTCTAAAGACATTAATATCATATCCTTTGATCACTTGCTATTCACTACGCAAGCATTAAATATATATTCTTTCATAATAAGTGTTAGTGTAGATAATCATGTAAGGTATTTTAAATAAATATTCTCTAACAATTAAATCAATAAAATTAAACTGATAAAAATTATTCTTTCTATTTTATCTATTAAATGTTTTACAAGTATTACACTTTATGTATCGAAACGATAAAGTAATGATTGAAAATGTTACAACACAATATATATTAAAATGTGATGATGAGCCGCTGTTGATAGTTCGTACGTATTGTTGAACTAACAATGAATATTATTTTTGGTACGTTAGTACAAAAGGTTCAACTTCCTGCTATAGCACAAACGAAGGAATATTTGTTTGAAAGAATTGGCTGTCACTTTCAAATTTACAATCACGAAATATAGTAATTTAAAGATCAGATAATGAAGCAATATCTACATAAATAAACGTAATAGTAATAAGTAATAAGAAAGTATATAAGGACGTGAAAATGTATTAGTAGTTTGTCATTGATGAGCAGATATGATAAAATAATGATTTTTAAAGTATAGCGTTTCCAAAAGTTGCTAAACAAAGCATTGTGCAAAAAGTGCATGTTTTAAAAAACAATATATTGTAGAAGCGTTAAATGAAGGTATAGATACCCAAGAAGAATGCAGTATTTACAATAAAATTAAATAGTAAATAAGTCTTTATTTCTCCCTATGGATTAAATTTATATTAAAATGGTGCTATTTCAATATTAGCAATAGTTAGAGCTAATAAATCCCAAGAAATTAATGTTTTTATAAGGTTTTGAGGTAGGAGATAAACATAAATAAAGTCTTCTTTCTTATTAGGTAGACTTCATTATTAAATTTGGTAAAGTAATATTTATTTTCTTAGTTAAAAGAATACGCAAAAAATTCAATGAACTGAAGAGAATTGTCACCTAGTAGACTTTACGATAAGAAATGAAAGGTTAGATTGCATTGTTCCCATTAAAGATTCTCAATATTATTAGTTTCATAGTTATGTCCAACTTTATTTTAGTAAATTAATGGAAGACCAACCAGTGATGATAGTTTGTAGGAACGTTAAGTTCTATGTGTAAACATAACAGTTACACCTGAATACTCAATCGTATTGTAAAATGATGGGATGTCAGACAAATTAGTTATAATTGAAGCTATTTGTATGATATCTCCGTGTAAGTATTATGACTTTATGAAGCTAATTATAGTAAGTGTGATTTTTGTTCATTTTCTCAGTTCCAAACTAGACAACCTGCCTTTGATAAACTCTCTTAATTATTTCATTATGTGTGTCATATTTTGAGTAATTACTAGTCCGTTTTGCTTTTCTATGTTCTTTAAGTATATCTCGCCAAAAAGTAATACGAAACATATTTATTTAAAACCCCACTAACTTATACATTTCAGAACAACAATTCTACAAATACTTTAGATATAGCAAACGCTATCTTCTCGGATAAAGAAGTTAAACCTTTGGACACGTACTTACAATTAGTCCACTATATATGCAATGGCATCTTCAAAACATTAGATTTCAATAAACCCGATGAAGCTAAACATTTAATAAATAAATGGGTAGAAAAGAAAACAAAAGGTATCATTAAGGATCTAGTTAAAGAAGGTAAGAATTAATATGTTTTCACTACGCATCTCTTCGAGCTTATTTTGTTTAAAACAAACTGGCTGTTAAAAAACTTACAGATATTTTATAAATAAAAATTAAAGGTAGCTATTCCTTGAATCTCCCTGAGACGACTTGTTCATATTCATAATATAATTTATTAAGAGAATAAAACCGATATTCTAATGTCCAAACTATAAAATTATACTGTATTGTTTTCACTTTGTTATCTTGAGCAAATGAGCTTGGAAAAAAAGATAATCGGTAGGATGTAAAATTCAGAAGGAAAAACGTAATTAACTATGCTTTTGGTATTCAAGTCACCAGCAAAGACTAGTTGTCTTCAGCCTTATTATATTAGCATGAAATTAATATTATAATCAGAAGCGAATGCACGAGAATATGACAGTGAGGACATGTAATGAGAATCACAAATAATAAATTTAAAAGTAAATATACAATACGTAACATTTTATTTTATAAAAAATATCCTTTATTCGAAAATGAATATCGATTACACATACACCCATACACGTTTTTTCATTAATTTAGAAACTCGATTAAGATTAACTAAATATTCTTTTCATAGGCGATATTGATGCAAGTCGAGGTCTTGTTCTGGTAAATGCAGTCGTCTTCAAGGGAAGATGGAAAGATCCATTCAAAGAAGAAGAAATAAAGGGTAGTATCTTTTACAATAACGGATATGAAAAATCAGGTAGCTACGTAAAATTAATGCACAAAAAGGGATCATTTTTATACGGAAAAATGACTAATTTAGGATGTCAAGCATTGGTTGTTCCATATCATGTAAGTGAATTTTTCATATATAAAAAATCTCTTACCCATAATGTAACATACAACGCAAGTCGGTAGTAGTACACCCAACACTATATCGAGCCGTGTCAGCAAAACTTTTTTGTGACGAAATACGTCAAATCCAATGCCCTTTGCCCGGGGTCAATACAGGGGTCTATTCTCTTTCATTAGAAGTGGATACGCTGGTGCACCCTTCTTTAAAACTGGAAAGGGTACGTGGGTCCACCCCTTAAATTTTTGAAATTGTCAAATTTAAAAATTTGGTATAATAGTACAGGGCCTTAATATGTATCATTATAAATTTGGATGGTCGATCTTCTTCCCTTTCATGAATAAAAAAAATGTCAATTCCGTTTCTTGAAGCCCGAAAGGCAAAAAGAAGTGAACCGAATTGAATGACATTGTGACAGATATTGTAGACGGAAAATGAGCGAATACGGGTTTCGTATTTTTCTGGGAAAAAGGGTTGGGAGGGGCATGTAAGCCTCTAAACATATAATCACGAAATATCAGAAGTTTAAGTAACAGAATTCAGATGTGTGTAAAGGACATGAAGAATTGCAACCAGACAAAGTTTTACCTTTAGTTCATTCAAATTGTCAAAATTATGTACATCACGTGAAATTTTTGATCTGGGATGCGAATATACTTTACATAGGAGGCTAAGCCATGGTACGTCTAAACCGAAAATACTGCTGCTGAATTCAGAGATTTTAATGGATATTATTTAAACAGTCTGGAAAAGTAACATATGAACTTCTGTTAATGCGGTAATGTATTTACTTGTTTAGGAATGTCTTCATATGCAACCTAATCTTTAGGATTATTGGGATTTAAAAGAACTCACTTGTTTTCGATATTAGCACGTCTTAAAAACAATTTCTTCTGATGACAAGGAAAAAAGAGTCATAGACATTTCATTAGCACTAAGGTCACCTAAGGCCGATTCTCTAACTTGATCTAAGAGTGTAAATATATTGTTTAATAGCTTCTGCACTGCTGCTTGATGGGTTCCTACCGTTCGACACGTTTTGATATACACGGCCTTAATAGTCTCCTAAAGTGTGTGTTTGTCTAAGGCATGTAAAAGACCAACGGTTACTTCGAACTAAATGTACTTACTTACTTTCTTAACTACGGTAAAACTTTTCTACATTAACATTCTAATTATAACCAAACTATTGAAAAAGCAAAATAATTTAATTCCCGTTACATTAACTCGATATGCCAGATTAAATTAAATATTGTGTGATAGCTGTTTACGATGTTCATGCCTTACCTGCATTCACTAACATCCTTGTAGTTCTTTAAAATAAGTCACATCACTTTAAAAGGTTACATTTCATTCTTATTCTTCTAGGAACATCAAAATGAAGATTCATTACCAACGGTGTGAACACTTCCATAGACTATGTATGAAAAGTATACAGAACATTTATACGTTGGTGATGTTTGAAAGTATTATAAGCCCCGAATCTATCAATTTTATTTAAAGCTGTTGCATTGTAATGATTTCAGATACATATAACAATTATAATCCATGGTTTCAAAAGAAATTGTATTATGCCCGATACTACAACAACACTGAAAATCGATTATACTTATCGTAGGACGTATTGAGATTTGAAGTCATCTAATCAATTACTTAGTGTGATGCGTAAATGGCGTAAACATTCGATAAAAGAAATGAAATAGTTCATCTTCTCCTCTCAGTATATAAATTTTGTTGAGTAGACAATGACGGCTATTTTGTATGGAAATTGTACATTTGAATTGAAGAATAATTCAACGTATTCATAATTAAAGGACAAGGGAACAATTAGTCTTGTGTTATGTTTTATTTCATCTTGATTAATATTATTAATTAACATTATTAATAAACTTTCCTTAACGTTGCCCCTGTTTCTATTTTTAGAACGACAAATTTTTTATGTTGATACTACTTCCTTCTAATGATTCAACTGTCCAGAACGTTCTATCAAAGTTTACGTTATTAAATGAAGTACTACAACATATGCAGCATCGAACAGTTGATGTATTTCTTCCAAGGTTTCTGATCGAAAAGGAATTTGATTTAATTCCATCCTTGATGAAGGTAAGGTGACACAACTTGATTTTTTATAAATTTCGATAACAAGGAAGGCGAGAGTGAATGAAATAAATTTTATATTACAAATACATTATAAATAAGTTTTATATTATAAATACCTTATAATATAGATACATATACAGAATTGACTACAATTTCAAAAGTCTAGAGAAAATCGCTACACCATGAAAGATTCGCATCATCTTATAAAATATAGTATATATCGCCTCAATCAATCAAACAGGATTTAGATACGATTCTAAGGATTTGTCTGGATGCAGAAGACATTATAACTATTTAACGAAAACCTATAGTGAAGAGTGTGTGCAGAACAGCAGACCATGTTTACTTTAGCTACTTGCCAGGTGACAACGGAAACCAGAAAACAGCAGTAATCGCAGTTTGTTGGGAAAGTATAGAAAATCTGATATATACGTGGCTGGACATTGTCTGTCTTGTCTGTAGAGCTTACCTACTCTACCGCTTACTTGCCCAATCACCTTTTGTTCGTAACAATTCAGATTACTTTATCATGTACGCCATACTTTGTAATATTTCCAGTTCTTCCGCTATGACACTAGGTATTCCACTGGGGTACGGATCTCCAAGTCCACCACGCATAGGGTAGGTACGTTAAATAGAAGCAAATCTTGCTGAAAGCGCAATTATCAGTCAAAAAAGACGCCAGAGACAGTTAAATCAGTGACTACAGCATGCGATATTTGTTATTGTTCTTTCGCAGAGGCCAAACGAAATACCTAAGTATCGCCATTAAAGCATTCACCAGATGTAGTGCCAGGACAAGTTTACACACGCTATATAGTCTAGCATTTAGGCAATATGTGTTGTGGAAAACCCAGTAAAGACATCATACTCATGCTGACATGGCTAATCTTACCCCGTAGTTTGGTCAGAAATAGCATTCGGCTGCCTGACGGTCGCTGCATTCTATTTACCTATGCCATTTCCTTCCACATGTGTATTCCATTAGAAAGTGAATTTCCCTGCACATACATTTGGCTGCAAGAGAAATCAGTTTTAAGCTCAAGACTGTTTCAAAGAAGTTGAATATTTCTAATACTTCTTTTGACGTCGTAGTGGTAAATGTCAGTTAAAATTTTCTTATGTTTAAGAACGTTATAAAATATGTTTTCTGCTTAGTTTATAATAAAGCATAATTTTTCAAATATGACAAATATTATCTACGTACATAAATTGGAGTGTACTTTGGACGTCATAAAGTATAACATTTTTTTCACTCATGTTGGGTTCCTAGGAGTAATTATGAGATAGTGAATTTTGGGGTAATAATGGGACATTTTCCCAGTTTAAACAAATGTTTCCATAAGTGATATCGTATTCATTCTGTTTTAATTGTTTAAATCAACATTTAGCTTCTCTCAGGTTTCCACTAGTAAATTCATATTGATGTATTGCTGTATGGAATGAAAGAGAAAGAGATAAATAGCACAGAAAGTTCGTCAATCACTAATGTGAACCAAAGGAGGCAAACACAACAGACAATCGGTCGAATCAAAATAATTTAAAATCAGAATCGAGCAGCAATAGTACCCAATGTCGATGCTTCAGTGATCTCAGAGTACAAATACTATTTACTCTTAAAACATGTGCTTAGAATATAAAGATCTCGAGAATACAAGAAGCATTTTTAAGTAGGTAATCACGAAAATTTCTAAAACATAACTCTACAAAGTAGTAAATGCTTCCACTTCAGTATCTTGCAATCGCTGAGTATCAGTAGTAACTGCAATAGTCTAATAATACAAATAGCTTTCCCTCTTCCTCAAATAAATAAATTAAAGTTGCTAGTGGATGATTAATTCCTACATTAACGAAATTACTGTTTTATCTAAAGCAGAAACATATCCAGGTATTTTTTACAATGACGAGAAAATATAAAGAATATTCACTGAAATGATAGGGATTTTTAATAGGCAACATACATACCCAAAGTATGGTTCTAATGAAGCTACGATTTTAAATAAGAGGACATATAGCCTCGTTACTGACGTCCCCATTAACCCCCTACTCACTCACCCGATTTAAAATAATATGAACAGGAGAAAGAGGATATTCTCTTGATGTTTTAACGACTGAAGAATGCCCCTATCTTAGTAAAGGTAGTCAAGTTTCAAAGGTTGTGTATGAAGGTAAAAGCTCCGCGCTTTTTTGTCTTAGGTACTCATGAAGTTTCATTGGCCCAGATTGCCCCAGATATCTACTTCAATGAGCCTTGGTAAACATAAGGGAAGAAAGAAAAACATATCTAGCTCCTGTCGTGGAGAGAAGCCAGATCACTCAACTGGAAGAAAAAACACATTAGTGTCTAAGTTACAGTAACTATTCTTGATGTGGTAATATAAATATAAACATAGTATTGCTGTAAATACTTGTTCTTTAAATTCGAGTATGTCTAATCTGCCTACCAAATATCTGAATAGTTTTGTTTCAAGTAATATTTTGCTACTGAATGTCCAGTAAGAAAAGAACATGCAAGGTGTAATATTGTTAAAACTTGTTTAGCTACAGCGAAATATCTAAGAGATTAACGGGAGCTCAAAGTGCATCGTTGAGATTGATGTTGTGGGAACTCTTTAGATTTTATTTGATTTTGAGTTTAGCGTCCCTTACAGGGGTGAAGCTATATGAGACGCGAACACACATTTAACCACGGATCCAAACGACATGAACTCGCATCGAGAATCGAATTCATATGAAACCTTTAGAGGGAGAGTGGCATGTACACATGAAACCGGTCGTTCCGCTGACGACGAATGTAGTATATTAATACAACATCTAGACGGAGAGGATAGCTGTTGATTTTACGCCTCAAGTGTGTTCTATTTGTCAGAGAATTAGATAGCGTTTAGGGAGTCTTCTATTCATTTTTGAATGTCTGTAGAAAGTCTGATACACGTCCCTAAATCTACTAGAGATATATCTTTGGTATAAATGCATATCTGATCGTTCTGTTGAAAGCGCGTGTGGTATATAAATAACATATAAACCGAGATAAAACCTGATTTGTTTTCCCTTTTCAATTAAGGCACTCTATATATTATATGTATCAACTAAGTCATTCGATATAATAAAAAGTAGTGCTTTTGTGCCTGAAAGAGACTGATTTGAACCAGAAATACCTCCTAACAAAGACTTTGGACTCCGTTCATCTAACATTTCCTGATATGCAATACGTAAATGGATTACAATCATTGTTATTGCTTGGAGCTCACTGAATATATCGTCAGGCTGAAGTAGTAGATAAACTATTTTTTTAATACCCTTCTAAAAGAAATCTTATTATCTATGAACGATTGTAATTTCTTCATTCATTTTAATTCCCACCATAGAGATCACCTAGTAATTTATCCTAGTTATTGTAAGATTTGTCAACAACGTAAGTTATTGTTATTTTCTCAGTACAATTTATCAAAACAATCTTAATGGATTTTAATGTTATGCTTTTTTCTGTCTCTCTCTTTAAAAATTTAACATGTGACTTGTCCTATCATGATTATTTTTTGACATGAGAAGGTTCGAGAAATTTGGTAACCTTGATTCGTCTATTCTTTTATTTTGCTTTGATCAGTGTAATAAAATGATAATCTTCATCTCTACATAAGTGAAAATAAACATTCTATAATTTCAAATACTCACTTTGAGAGTATTTAATAATTCCCTGAATAGATTACTCCTTTCAGACTGTACTATTCTTGGACTGTCAAAATATAAGAACCGTTTGCGTTATTGACTGGACATCTCAAACAAAATGTCTCAAACCCAACGAAAACATTGATAGATTTTAAATTAATTAATTGTCCAAAATAAATCTCATTATATTACTTCTACAAATACTTATGAATATTTTGGAAACACATGTAGCGGGAAACACATCAGGTCTGGGTTGCCGACGACCAGGCGGCTACGCAGCGTCAGGCAATTGGTGTTTATGTGTTAGGACAAATTCAGCAGTACGTCAGCAAAAGGAGACTGGTGATGGAAAACGAAACAATATATTATTATTCAGTTATATGGTACGGACCCAAAGTGACCATTATATTCGGTGTGTCACGAAGGACAAAACAAAAGTCATGGTGGCTTACAAAACTACTTGGCGAGGAGGAAAAGTGGTCAAAAGAAAATTCTTAGTTACAGGTCTCGCTTTCCGTTAAGGCGGATTGTCACTCAGAACTGTTATTCGATAGTGATTAGAGCAAAGAAGAACTCAAGCAACATCTCCCACAGGCTATATTGGCAATCACCTCAAGTTGCACTGGAGAAACCACTAACACTAGACACTAAGTATTGAGCACGACGCAAATGGTACTGTGAAGTTCCAACATGAATCATAGATCACTGGAAACATGGGATATAGTAAAATGAGTCACTGTTTATCTTCATTCAAAACACTGCTCATGATTATGTGTGGTGAACACGAAAAGTGGCGTATGCTTCTCACTGTATCCGCCTAATATCATGATTCACAACGGATTCTGTGTTGACTCTTACCGGTTGCATCACCTGTCTTGTAGATATTTTAGATGCCCATGTGTATCCTGTAGTACAGATATTTTTCTCGAACAATGTTGCAATATTACAGGATGCAAATTCGCCAATTCACAGTTCACAATGTTGTAGTGTGATTTCAGAAATACCAGGATAAATGTGACCCAATTTCACCCATTTCCGAACTTGAATATAACTCAACATGTCTGGTTAATTCTGGAGACACAAATCAGCAGCAGATTCTACTTCATTCTCTCATGGAATTGAGTTGTGCACTGTACGCAAAGTGGTGTAATAGTCCAATTGTTACCATTCACGAGGTCCGTTTATTTTTTACGTCACATCAAGTTGCTCTGATGAAGAACGGTGGCCTAACGCCTTATTAATCGGGTACGTAGCAAATTTCCAAATGATAGTTTTAAATTGATAGGTATATGTATGTAGTGACTTGGAAATACAGGCTCAAATTCTTTTCCTACAGAGTACAAAACACGGCTTTAATAAGTTATTCATAATAACAAAGTTTTGGTGCGTTTGAAAAAGAAATTATCGACATAAGTGCCTTCAAATACTCAAATTACTCAACTAATAATAGTTGGGTCATATTATTTTTAGCTAACTTAAGTGAATCGTTCATAAAAGAAAGGCATGGTGGGCAAGGAGTCAAGTAGCGCTTTCTGGAAGAACATACAAGGTTTTAGAATATAAAGATAGGGAAATAAAAGAACTACCATGTTCATTCCTTCCTGCAGAAGATTACTGGATCGTACGTAGAAAGGAGGAATGTGTGCAAGAAACCAAGTATTATTTTCCGGAAGAGCATACAAGATTTTAAAATATAAACCCAGAAAAATCAAGAAACTATTATATTTGCCCTTTCCTGCGAAAGACCCTGTAGATGCCAATAATCTATTTATATAAAATTGAAAATCACTATGTTTGTGACTAAATCTCCTGAACCGCCATAACGATCTCGATCAAATTTGTAACATGGATGAAGTTCGAGGCTGGGCTGGTTTTAGGCCATTCACATTTATGGTAAAGCTGAGGAATTTGGGAGGAGTATAAAAAATAAAGAAATCTTAATAACTCCTGAACCACTCGACCGATCTTGTTCAAATTTTCAACATAGATGAGGTTCAAGCATGAGATCAATTTCGTGATTTAAATATGACGTAGCAATGTACGGATGGAGAATTTGGGGACATTTCTAAAAATCAATTTATGTAAGACTGAAAGTGACTATTTTTGTAACATAATAACTCTTTAACTATCCGACCTATCTCAATAAAATTTTCAAGATACAAGAGATTCGGATCTGGAAACATTTTTATAATTTCACTTTAACTGTAGATCCTAGGGTAGAGGAGGGGGACGTATAAATACAAACTAATAAAACCTAATAACATTTAAACTACCCAACCAATCTCCATCAAATTTTCAACATATATGAAAGTCGGCCCTTGGGTATTTTTGTCGCTTCACTTCGACGAGCCAAAGTAGGAGAGGGGGTGGGAGATATATATATATAAAAGAAATAAAATAAAAAAGACTGCTTTATGACTTCATCACTCTTGAACCATCGGATCGATCTCAATCAAATTTTCAACATACATGCTTTTATGAGCAGGGATTACTTTAGGCTATTCACTTTAACGATTCAGCGTAGGGGAGGGGAGAGCAATTTAAAAATGATAAAAAATCACCGGTATTAGTGTTGAATTCATAGTTTTCGTGGTGAATGAGAGAAACAATGACAATTCAGGTTCAACCCTTTTAGTTGGGGAGGGGGAGGATGATAAATATTTACAAATGATCGAAAATGACTAATATTAGTAATGATTTCATAGCTTTAGGTGTAGCAGAGATTAACAGAGACAATTCTGATGCCTTGTGCCGCAGCACGGAGGGGAGGGAGGTGGAGCTATATATAACAATGATTGAAAATGACCAATATTAGTGTCTAATCCTAGTTTTCGGGATAATTCAGATAAACATTAACATTTCCGATCCGGATTAAACCATTAAACCATTAAAACATTAGCCCCACCCCTAGGGGGAGGGATAGAAAGTGATATATAAACATGATCAAAACATCCACTATTAGTGTCGAATTTATAGTTTTCTGATTCTTTTAGATGAACAGTGATAATTTCGATCCTGTTTAAATCCAAAGTCAAACCCCAACTTGAGTGAGGAGGAGGAAAAAAGATTTAAAAATCTCCGAAAATGGCCGATATTAGTGCTGATTCCACATTTTTGTGGGACTGATATGAACTGTGACACTTTCGATGACATGGCCCGCAACAAGCAGGAGGGGCAAATATATGTATATATAAATGTTCAAAACCGACTGATATTAGTGTTGAAGCTATAGATCATCCGGTCGCGAAATGAACAGTGACACTTCTAACGCTGTTTAAATCCATTCTCAGCCCCGACACTTGGGGAATAAGGAGAGGTGACATACATTAAAATGACCGAAAATGAGCAACATCAGTGTGCATTTAAATGATTTATTTCACCCCAGCAAAGCGGATAATATATGCTAGTACATTATATATATGTCAGTAGATTATATATTTACTAGCAAATAATTCATAGCATTATTAAATTGTTTTCATTTTTTTCTTTATAATCCAAATTCTGTATAAAACATAGCAAAACTAATGAATTCATGAAACTTGTAATCTTGCCAAGTTTCTGAATGGAGAATCACTTTCTCTGTCTATATTTATGTCCAAGTGATGATTAGGACAATAGTAAGATATATATATATATAGTGTGTGTGTGTGTGTGTGTGTGTGTGTGTGTGTGTGTTCTGCGGAAACTACGTGTAAGAATGTTGATATTCCTATATACGCCCGTGAGTTCCTAAGTATTTTATGTTCACTCGCCTAGATATCATTCAAATGTGGGTAAACCTTAAATCTAACAATTATGAAATTCTTCCATGGATTTTTTCGAATTTTCTTCCATCAATCAAAATTAGAATAGTTTTTTGAAGGGTCAAAGTAAAAAATGCATTCTTTTTTAAAAAATATCAGTAAGGTCTTTTTTATTTTTTTCATAAATTACTATTTCCTTAAAATCCATATAACTTAGTACAATTCGTTTATGTGGTGAAAAGATCGAAAAGTACAAACAACTCAGATGGTTTTATTGATATTTCATAAGTAAAAATTGTATTACAACATCATAATACAGTGTAAGATGTTACCCTGAAATGTTCTACAGGTAGTAATTTACTCTCTTGAGTGAGTATATTTTTAATATTTAAAAAAATATTCGGTTGATTTTGTTTTTGTTGTTATTGACGTTTTAATTTCAATGCATCGACTTAGTGTCACCTTGTTCATCATGGATTTCATATATCACCTCTGATTTTTTTTCGTGTTGTTGTTTTGAAACAGCCTATATATTTACGTAAGAGTTCGTATTACAAAACTGCAGTGATGTGCTACTGAATATTATTATTGTTATTATTATGATTATCTTATTATTATTATCTTGTTATTCAGTTTTCTAACTATTACGAAACTGAATTCCAGCATATCGACACCTGTGTCTCCCATTTTCCGATTCAAATTTTCCTTTTGCATAATGTAAATACCTTATTATGTAGCAAACAAATAATAATTAGAAAATGTAATATTTTATTTTAGGTAGTACCCATTCTCTACTAAAGTAAGAAATAATATTTAGAGCATGGTAGAGTCTTTCTTCTGTCAGTTCATGATTTTATGTGCTATCTGTTAGTTCTTTCAAGTTTTTTTTCACAATTATTTTCCCCGTATGGTGAAACTATGAATACGGAGATTTGACTTTATTTTATTTTAAATTTGTAATATTTTCAATGCGTCATATTACTTAAAGCATTCTAATTACCATTTCTCAGTAGTTTCCTCTATGAAGAATCATATTGTATCATACGGAGAACAACCGCTTTGATACCTGTCAAGTCGTGAAAATTTGCAAGGCAATTAGATTAATGTAAGATATGATGCTTAAAAATCTATAAGTAAAGATATTTATAAAAATAACGTCTAATTGTACAGAAAAGAAAAACTAATTTACCTACAACATAAACTTAATCTTAGTAAGTATGCTTGCTATCTGATGTCATTCTTTCTTTTATTTCAATAAATCATTTTCATAATTACCACGTTAGACATAATTGTATTAATATCTTCTTGAGTTATTTCCTGGGCATCCAATGAAGAACATACATGTAGTATAAATAATATATTTAATTATTAATGAGTATATAAATAAATAGTTTCGGACAGAACATGTGAGCAATTGACCAGGTTTCAAACTATTATTTTTGAGATGATTTTGTGTGAAGATTGTCTTAAATTTAGTAGGATGATATTTTAAAAATTAAAGGACTTTCGTTTAGCGCCCCTAACGTAAGAGAATTGCTTTTCGAAATGTTAAAATTGTTGTGTTCTTTTCTATTACAGTTGGGTATAACAAATATTTTTGCACCAAAAAAGGCAGATTTAACTGGAATTTCGCAAAAGAATCATTTATATGTATCGAAAATATATCAGAAAGCTGTAATAGAAGTAAATGAGGAAGGATCAAAAGCAGTTGCTTCTAGAGGTATGAGTGCTGGTTCTATGTAGATTGATAAGATTTGCTTGAGTATATGGGTTTAGCGTGAGGCGAACCCCCTTTTCTTTTACAAAAGGCACTTATTGAGAAATATTCATAAAGTCTCTGATCAGCACAGATAATTTGGAACATTATCAGTAAAATAAAATGGACATTAAATTTGGAACTTGCAAAATTAGAAATTTTTATAAACAGGCGCCTTGAAATCCGTATTTATCAACTAGTGCGTTAGATAAATACAGATAGACCTAGCAGAAGTTCAGGAAGATAGATGGAAAGAAAACGAAACTGTGAAATCCGGAAATTGTACTTTCCTTTACGGGAAAAGATATAAAAATCAACAATTATAAACAGGGTTTTACTTCAAAAACAAATAACATCAGCAATTAAGGGTGGTACTATCGGTGGTGTGGTATTATTGTTTAAAATGTACATGCACCAACAGATAAGGATGACGATGTAAAAGACAGTACTTTCGAAGACGTAGAACAGGTATTTGAACAACGCCTGCGTTACCATATGATAATCCTATTACGGAACTTCAATGTAAAGGTAGGACGAGGGAATATTTTCAAACCGATTATACTTAAGCAAAATCTGCATAAGAAAATTAATGACAACGGTATTAGACTCATAAACGCTGCAACATACAAATACCTTATCATGAAAATTACAAAATTCCGTCACCATGACGTTCATAAATAACCCTGGACCTCACCAGACTTAAAAAACACATCATCAAATTGATCACGTTTTAGTAAATAGAAGAAGACAATCAAGCATAACTGGTATTCATTCGTTTAGAGGAGCTGGCTGTGACCTTGATCACTACCTGGGAGCAGCGATAAAAAGATATATATTTTTGTTGAAAGAAGGAAATAATCAAGTTTGAAAACATATATATTTAATTTAAAGAAATTAAAGGATACCCAAGTGAGACTGGAATATCGTATTCAAGTTTCGAATAGATTATCGGATTACAAGGTTGAGGGAATGAACAAGTAAGTGTTGAATATACTTGGATTGTAATCCGAGATAGCATTAAAATTTCAGTAGACGAAAATTGAGGAAACTCGGGATTGGGGAAACTCGAAAAATTGGGGATAAAACCATGGTTCTATCACTAATGCGCTATACTAGTAGAGAAGAAAAAACAGTCAAAACTTCGTTGGCTACATAATCCAAGCTAAATAACTAAATACAAATTCGTACACATTAGGCGGAAAAATTTCAAAACTTCTACAATCAAGAAACGTGATTTTTTGAAAGGTAAAAGTAACGAACTTAAAATAATGCAAAAAACAAATTCATTAAAAACATATATAATGGCATCAACTAAATTAGAAGAGTTACCAAAATTGTGCTTAAGTATAAAAGAATACCGACGGAATATAAGTTAATTGAATTATAAATTAAATAATTGAATTCCTAATAATATAAATTGAATTCCTTACAGATGGAAAGATTTCCTTAACGATTTTCTTAATGCGCAGCTGAAACTTATGGTCTTGAAGAAAGAGTTGAATTGTTTTTATTTTGTGTTTAACGTCCTGTTGAGCACCGATTCTATATGAGACGTGGACCTACTGATTAACGTGGAATCCGAACCACATAAGCTCCCGCCCGGAATCGAACACGGTGTCTTGGAGAAATAGAAATGCATACAACAGAACCATATATTCCAGAACCCAAACTAATAGAAGTAGAAAGTCCAACAGAGAAATTAAAGAAACACATATCTACGGGTGTAGACAAAATTCAGACTGAGTTAAATTTAGATGAAGGGAAAAGATTGTGAGAAAAAAAAACATACACAAACCCATTTTCCTTATCTGTAACGAAAAGGATTTGAAACAAGAGTGAAAAGAATCATTCTTCCAATTCGCAAGAAAGGCGACAACACAGGTTGTAATAATCATCGAGATATTTCTCTTCTGTCAACACACTATAACATTCTTTCAAACATTCCGTGAGAAAATATTGCCCCATACGCAGATGAAATTATTGCACATTATCGTTGTGGATTTAGACTAGATCGATCAACCATACAACAGATACTATATCTAACATTCAACAAATCCTCGAAAACAAATGGGAATACAATACCCTGGTGTATCAGTTATTATTTATTGATTTCACAAATTGTTATATTTCTCAAAGTCTCGGTTAGATGGGAAATACAACGTTCCTGAATAATTTTGAATACCACAAAAGCTAGTTAGATTAATTGATATAAGTTTAAATGAATCCAAAAGTAAAGCCCTGGTAAAACAAATTTTGTCCAAGGACTTTCAAATCGGGAATTACTTGAGAAAAGGAGATGCATTGTCACTATTAGTATGGAACTTTGTTCTGGAGCAGGCTATATGAAAAATCGAAGATTACAACCAGGCTCTAGAGCTGAATGATATTCACCAGAATACCGCGTATGCTGATGATGTAAATTTATCAGGGGTGATATGAGATCAACATAAAGAAATGCAGCAGTATTACTAAATGCTTGCAGGTACATGGGTTTGGAAGGAAGTGCAGTGAAAACTAAGTACATGGAAGTTCGTCAGCATCATAATACTGCTAATTATGGATAAGTTAAAATATCAAATAATAGCAATAATAAAGTGGATACCTCCAAATATCTAGGATCAGTATTAACAAACCGAAACCATACTCACGAACAAATTAAATGTCGATTAAAGCGGGAATTTGTCTTATTATTTTGTTAAAAATATTTTGTGGTCGCCAATTGTATCCACGAATTTGAAGCTTAAAATATATTGAAGGATAATCTTCATGTTTTTGTATGGTTGCAAAACTTGTCCGCTTAGTCTTAGGGAGAAAACGTACACTGAAAGTATTTGGAAACAGGATCTTGAGACTGATATTTGAACCCAAAAAGAATGGGAAAGGGAATGGTAGAAATTTCATAACGAGGAACTAAATAATTTATACCAATCACAAAACATTGTTAAGGTTATCAAATCTAGGAGACTCAGCTAGTAGGTCATGTAGTCAGAATGGAAGGAAGAAGAAACGCTTTCAAATGTTTGATTGGAAATCTAATCAGAAAACGACCAATGGGAACACCTATGAGCAGTAGGAAGGACAATATTTAGATGAATCTTGCACAAATAGTAAAACAAAATAGAAACTGGATCCAGTTGTCTAGGGATAGAAGTTTCCGGAGAGCTTATGTGAACACGGCATATGTCCTGGTTCCATATGTCATAGATTTAGTAAGTTAGTTTAATAATATCAAAATGTTATATGTATTTGTTCAATAGAGTGGACAATATAATCCTGACACAATAGCTTTAAAAATTACTTTTATTACAAAAGACTACATAGTAGATTTCCGATACTCGTTGGATAATTTTGAAGTACCAGACTATGAGAAAATGCCTCCGATGATCGCTCTCAATATCTCTGCAACATGATTTTAGTAATTAATATTATTTAGAAGGAACAATAGGATAATTATTTCTACACAGTTACAACAAAACTTAATTTTAATTTCACATTTATAGATTACAAATTGATATAGAAATGTACTGGACTGGACTGTTTTATGCCTACAAAATTTGATCAATCAAGTACAAAGCTCCAGTTCTCAATGCAGACAATCAGGTATTCCTGATTGTTTGATGTGGGGTTAAGGAATTCTGCTGTATTAAACTAGAAAGTCATTAAAGACTAAAGCATATGTTGATTTGTATATATTTTAACTAATTGTCATAAATATTTTGATTATCTTAGATAAATAGTATATCACATTTTTACTGATATTCTGTAAGTTTATTTCCATTATTGATAATGTTTCTTAATACTAACTTCAATATTAATTTTATTATAAAGTTTCAGGTATCTCAATGTTAAGTTTTGTCGAAACTTTCAGAGCAGATCGCCCATTCATTAATTTTATCGTGGAGTCAAAATCTGGGATCGTTCTCTTCAGTAGCATAATCACACAGCCTTGAATGGAAACCTTCTTCATAATGGTTTATATGGTAAAATGTAGAAAGGATAACACACTTATTTTTTCAATACCAAGAGGTTCTGTAGATTTACAATTCAAATTTATCATTAACTGGTCTTTACGAAACAGAAAATATGAAGCATTTGTTACATTAAAATGGTAATGGTTACTTTAATATATTTTCCTCCTCCAATATTGAATACAAAAAGATGTCTACAAAAAATAATGAATTACAGATGTATAAATTAACTTACAAACTACTATGCGTATTCATTGAAACTAAATTACAAAATAATAATAATAACAAATAGTTAACATGTACTGGAAGAGCATTTGTTGAAATTTAAAATATTCTACAGGATGGTCCAGGAAATAACTTAATATGTACTTAAGTCTTCAAGTGTGATCAAAGTAACAACGTATTTGGGAATATGGACAGGATAAATGTTTGAGTGTACTTTACTATGATGTCTGCTTTTTTGAATGTCATGTATTGTAAATGGAAACCACATCATGTGATATACTATTTTATTATATTAAATTATTTTATAAAACCTATGTTTTATTGGTTTTAGACTTAAATCACTTAGAATAGTTTATCACAAAATGGCATCTGTATTGAGGAGCGCATCCAGAATTCTTCGGGGAGAGTCCATGGTTTCGGTAGGTGCAATAACATGTTTAAGTAGTATAGATCGAGTTTTATTATACGCCCGAAAAATGTGATAACCCATTTTTAAGCTGGCACCAATAATACTCACGAAAAACGATAATATTATATATTTTTATCAGAGCAAATAGTATAGAAGAGGAAAAATTTCAAATATTTAGTCTATATAATAATATTATCTACTAAACAATATAGTTCTATTAACAAAGTGTAGAAGTGTATGTCGAGTTTTTTTTGGAACGCTTAGGATACGGAAATCTTCCCCGTGAGTGCACCTGTCTCTATTAAATATTATAATAGTTTTACTGCTTGTACTTTATATAGGGAAAACGACGCTAGTTAAATTATAACTGGTTAGATTATTGAAAAGTAGAGTTTAATTTAAAATATGACATCATTTCTCAGAAATTACGTCAGCTGCGTGTGGTTATTCTTGTAATATGTATGTATATCTTTTGGTATCCATTTCAGTAACCTAACAAAATCTCTGTATTTTTGAAAACATACAGGTTTCAATTCATCACCGTAATTTGTTGTGAGGAACGTCGTATTACTTTAGAAAAAAATATATGTTACTACTAGCGCCCCGAAAGTTAAGCGAAGACATAGATAACTATGAGCGCTTCGTGGGTGGAGGCAGGTGAGAGGGAAGCCATTAGTATCCTGAACTTTGCGACGACACGTAGGATTTAATAATGAAACAAGCTGAAGTTGTCGGGTTAGAAACCCACGCAAAATAATTTAAAAGTTGTATACTTAAGAGCGTTGCACACTACAGAGACGAGTTGATGAGATAATAGACAAAATCCACAGTAGAGTTCTGCCAATCATATAAATAAAAGTACATTTTTATTATTTAAGATATAATATTTTAATGATCACTTTAGCGCAGAAAATTCAAACATTGCACAGTCACTGTGGGATAAACAAATGTATTGGTAAGGTGTCTTCTGGATTTACATGGGAATGTATGATACCGAAATTAGAGAATTTGTAAGAATATGTAAAGAGTGTCAATTAACAAAAAGTAATAATAAACAAACAAATTGGACTTCTGTCATCTGAAATTATACGTGGGGTTAACTCTAGGTTATACTGTGATATTATAGGCCCTGTGACTAGCTCAAGATCTGGGAGATACTGTTTAATAATTGTGGACGCCTTTTCTAAATAAGTATTTTTAGAACAATTAATGAATTTAAATAGTCAGGCAATTATTAATAAATTGTACAAATTAATATGTAGAAGAGGATTTGTGTCCAGCATTTCCCACGAAAACGCAAATGTATTTAGGTCAAGTAAGTTTAAAGATTTTCTGTATAGTTTGGGCATAAAAGACATTTGTATTTCACCTTATCATTGTGCAAGTAATGCAGCGGAAAGATATATATTAAGTTTTAAACAAGCATTGAGGATTTACATAGAAGATTAACAACATCTGTGGGATAAATATATTAATGAAATAGAGTTTTCTTTGAACTCTTCAATTCACACAGAACATGGGTTTTCTCCAATGGAGTTAGTATTTAATCATAACATAAATGATCCATTGGACATATGTTGGAGAATTGATGAGACAGATGTAAAATATAAGGATTCAAATATTTGGGTTAAAACATTAAAAATATGGAAGACGCTTGACTACGTAGAAAGAAGAAATATGATAAAAACAGAACCGAAACAACGTACCAAGTGGGAGATAAAGTATTAAAATATCAGATACAGTCATAATTAGCTGGGAAAATAAATAAGAGCTTGTCAAACGTTTGGCATGGACTCTATCGGATAATCCGAATATTAACGACAAATAGTATTTTAGTAGAAAATATTGATAATGCACGTAACTTTGACTAAACCTTATAGAAAAAGGAGATGTGTTCGCTAAATAAGAGTTGATTTGAGTGGTTTTGAAATTATATTAGGTCTTATGAGATAGCGTAAATATTTAAGTAAGTTTGTTTATATTAATTGTAAATGATAAAGGCATGTAACTTTTACATCCAACGACCCTGTGTTATCGATTCGCTATTATGTTAATTCAGCTGGATTATCAAAAGATCATAATGACAATACAGTGGTAAACCCAACTGTTTTGGTTATATTTTTAAGAAAATAGATTTTTTTAATCCACAGGGGGGTGTTGAAATATGTTGTAAGGAAAGTTGCATTACTTTAGAAAAAAATATAAGTTATTGCTGGCGCCCCGAAAGTTAAGAGAAGACATATATATCTATGAACGCTTCGTGGGTGGAGGCAGGTAGCAGGGAAGCTATTAGTATTCTGAAGGAGACTCAGGTAACATGTACCTGTATAGAAGTCAAAATAGGTGAATTCATAATAACAATTGTTTAAGTGGTCTCAGAAAAGAAAGTTATATTCTTTAGTGATGATTTTCTAAATTTTACTAAGAATTTCTAAGTGTTTAAAGTGTTGGCAAGCTATAAATTATGAATTGATGAATTATATTGAAAAAGTTTATAGCAATCTAAGAAGTTGTGCGTGGATATAAGGATTTGTCTATTTGACAAAACTGTATCGTATTTTCTGGAAGATTTTAGTCATGTGTTGTGCCTGTTATTCTCTATTTTGAGTTTCAGTTATGGTTTGCTAAAATGAACTACTAGTAAGCAGCATATATACATTATATTTTTTTCAATTTAATTCTGAGAAAAGAAAATGAACATTTAGAAGTTAAATAATTCTAATATGAAAAGATTCTTTCGAGAACTTGTATTACTTTCAGTGCTATTGTGAAAGACTGTGCAATGTTTGAATTTTCTGCGCTAAAGTGATCATTAAAATATTATATCTTAATTAATAAAAATGAAATTTTATTCATATGATTGGCAGGACTCTGCATTGTTTTTTGTCGATTATCTCATGAACTCGTCTCTTTAGTGTGCAACACTCTTAACTATAAAACTTTTAAATTATTTCGCGTGGCTAACCCGGCACCTTCAGCGTGTTTCATTATTAAATCCTGTCCGTCGTCGCATCACTTAAGTGAGGAACTTCACGTGAAAATACATATTGTCATTGCATTACATATAAGAAAACTATATCGCTTCTAGGAAGTATTTTCTCCTTGAAGTAAAATTTTAGAGAATCATTATTGTCACCTGAATATGAACCACTCCTTAAAAATACCTTAGGTATTCCGGTGAAACATCCAACAATCGGAGATGCCACATTTTTATCAGAAATTTCACAATAATTTCATCCTAATATTCCAGTAATTACCACTGATCTTTGGACATTTCACCATAAATTTTCTTGATTGCACAAGAATATTTCCATGTATTTCACTTCATCTTCAGATATATCAAAGGACTATTTATAGTAACTTTACCAAGATAATTCATGCATTACACCTAATCATTAGATCAGATCATTAGATTACATAAATTACATTAGATCATTACATCATTACATTATTTTACTGAAACAATTGCAGTAATTTAACCGGAATAATTCCATGAATTTCATCTGAACTTTAAATATTTCACCGAAAATTTTGCACTAGCTAAACTGAAATAATTGTATATATGGAATCTGAAGTTAAAATATTTCACCGAGTAACTTACAGATATTAACGGAAATGTTGCATGAACTTCATTTCACAATTTACAAAAACTTCTCCAGAAAAAAAAATCGTAAATTCATCGAAATTTTGAACGTCTGTTTCCGACAGTTATTTCAAACTGCCTCATAGATTGAGATGAAAATCACTATAGTTGATAAAAGTTCTGATCATTTGGTACAGGAACGTATAAAGGAAACCGTTTATTTGATCATATTTGTAGTTCTAATTAAACCACGGAATTTTTGTTTTAGCCCATTTTCAGCCAGATATTTTAAAAGATTTCCCTTCTACTTTAACAAGTTTAATTGTGGATATAGCCAATTGCACTACTGTAAAATTAACTTCTTACTTAGTATTTTCGAACATTAAATCGAAACATTCACCTTCCAGAAACAAATTATTCTAATTTGGCGAGTACTACTACTCAAGATAGCTACTTTAGTATTAATTACGTAGGATATACGTGTACTCTTGCATTAGCTTCGTAAGGAGGCAGTTCGTACGTGGTTAAATATGCCATATGAAACTCTAATATTAAAATCGTGTCATTCATATGGCAATATGCTCGCAATTAAAGATTTGAACATAAGTCAAGTAGGAGGAAGGGCATTGTAACATTGACAAAAATTATCATCTCCGTATCGTGAAAACGGTTACTGTGGATCACTTTTCAACTGAAAGCTGAACTCTCAACAGCACAACATCGGCTAAAACTAGATATTATTTGTGATTTCGTGTTTAGTTGTGAGCAACAATTATTGAGTATGAATGTTTTTCACAGTAATGATTTAATTAATTTATTTTCGGTAACCTTTAAGAAGCTCTGAAGTCCTTTACTGGCACGCTGAGGTAACAAAGGAATATTTTTATTTGTACGACGTATTGTTCCAACCACTTCAATGACTTTAAAACACAATATTCGCTGTCGAGTTTGCCAACTCATCAGAACAGCTACATAGAAGACATGTGAAGGTTATGTAACTCCTAGCAAAAAAAAAAAAAAAAAAACAACGCTTTAAAAATAAGACGACAAAACTCTTAATCTGAGTAGTTAAATGAAAAGCAAAATTAATTCATCACTTAAAATCCTGTTGAATTCACTTGAGATCTTTCAAAGTAAAATTCAGAAGGCTACCGGTAGAACAAATACAATTTGTATTCTTCAACGAGTTCAATATCTTCTGAAGTGAAGTAGAATCAGCTTTCATGCCTTTGCCGGAAATGTGAATTTTTCCATATACCTCCAATTTGCTTGAATGTATGTATAAAGATATAATAAATGAACAGAATACGAATAAATGAATACCGCTTATCCATATATAGTAATATCCCACAACGCTGTGTTTACGAAGAGCACATATGTATCTCTATTTACATACTTCTGCCATGTGCTGCTTGCTATGGCTTAATACGGGTGCAGACGACAGAGACAACACAACAGCACTGGACACATGATGAGGAGTGAACAGGCGCCCACCGCCTCATCTGGAGAACCTATAGATTTTACGGACAGATATCAGTTTCAACTGGTCAAATTAACTTTCTCGACTTGCAGTGGAACTGCCTCTACTAAACTCAAAGACTCTAGTTTGGATTGGAACTACTGGTTTCCATTTCCTCGCGGCTTGCAGTGGAGCCTGGTGCGAACATTTACCTCACTCTTTTCTTGCAGCGGAGAGTAGGGAGATTCCTTATCACAAACCCCGGCCTAGCTTACAGGGCAGCTTTGTCTTTACACTGACCACTCCTGCAGTGGAGCAGGGTTTGTCCTATCCCACCGCACGTAGTTTGCTTCGTAGGGATTTCTTCCCGAGGCCATCAAGTCGGAGGGACATCGACTTGAACTAAACGTTAGAGATCATTTTCAATTTTTATTATATTCGAATTCTGTAATAAAAAACGGTAGCGGGACAAAATATTCCGGATTGTATTTTTGTTCTACCTATGATAAACGAACACCTATCCAAGCAGACGTTCATATGTTAGATGTGTCAGGCTCAGTTTTGAATCACTCCCATATCGGTCACAATTTTTGTTAATCAGTCGAGTGATCTTTGAGGATCACTTGATACATGACTTTATTGTGATAATGTCATTTTCTCTGTATCCCTCAATTTAGATTCGGCAAATCTATCTTTCCAGGTACACAGAGGTTATGGCTGAAAGATGTTCTATAACTTTCCTTAAAATCCTTAATCTTACAAAATAGTCGGAACACGTATCCGAGGACACGGATTTTTGTTTTTCTTTTTCGTTTGTTTTCACCATTTAGCATTTCCCGAATCTTCGAGTGAAGAGAAGAGAAAAAAGCTTCAACATATATATCTCCAGATTGTCGCTCTGGAATTAGTATTTCAGTTAAGGCAAAAAACCATTTAGATTCTCTTAATTACGAACAGCTAAAATCGAATTTAATAGGTCTAAGTGGACATAAATGCCTACCTTATAGGGCAAAATTTGAAATATTTCAAATCGAACAGGCAGAAAATGAACTTTTAAATGCGTACATTTTGCGAAAATTTAAAATAATTAGGCAAGTTATGCCCCTGGCAAGAGAAGAAAAAAGGGTAATTCCTTATCATTGTGATTTAGAAAATTACAAGAAAATTCCTTTAGACACTTTTACAACTGTATAGGAATTGCTGAAACATCTCCGTGTGTTAGAAATGGTAGAGGAGCTAATGAACATACGGGATTACGTAGAGTTATCCCAGGCCATTTATTCTTATTCCAGGCAAGATTAAAGCACTCTTTTTACTAGTAACAAATTTATCGACTATGAATAGTTCATTCCTATCTACTTCCCAACAACAATAAAATTATTCGTTAAATAAACCACCTCATAATTGGAAACAATATCAACCCAAACCCAGCACAGTCACTTTCTTCTGCATCATCAAACTCCACCCAGTTCCCCTGCAGAAACTAGTAGAGGTAAGAATGGACGTTTTAATAACAACGGAAAATTTAACAATAATAACAGGAAGTTCAAAAGTAATAATATTAGTACAACTAAAGGCATTAATACACTTAAGCTAGAAACAGTATTTGTCTGCGACACGTGTTTCAAGCAAATACACACTTTTAGTATTTGTTGTCGTTATAACAACATGAGAATCTCGTAACTGGGCCCCATAACAATCTCAACGTCCTGAGTGCCACAATGCAGGAAGATAATAAACACTGTATAGTGTCAGTTGGTGCTAACAAAAATGCGCAAGAACTACATACATCACTGTTTAGCAGCGAACCCTCGACTGATCGGAGGGAGTGCGCAAATTTAAATATTCAATAAAATAAGGTGCTTATTAACGTAAAAATTAATACAGGAACTTTTTCAGTCATTAGTGACACAAGGAGAGCTTATCGCTCTAGCCGAAAAACAAATTGCTACCACATACTAAATTAATTCCACTCATTACTAATATTAGAGGAATTGAAAATTCGATTGTCAAATTAACGTACATAGTTCTAATGAAATTCAAAATTGGGACAACAATCTTTTCACACTATTTTCCCATTCTGGAACACGGTCATTTCTTGCCTCTATTTGGAGAACACATTTTGCAGCGCTTACAGACTAAAATTGAGTTACAATGCAGCATACAATGAACGTATATATGAGGCCACAATCTGCTATCTTTACTACTAAAATGAATACACCACAGGAACTGTCTGCAATGACTATTGAATCAATACGCCACCAACTTCGGTGGATGCATTCACAACTCGTAAAATTACCATTCTAATAAGAACTCATCCAATTAGCATTAAAAAGCAAAATACAGGTAATGAATTGGCGCCAATGTAGCCCAACCAAATGTCATCCCCTCTTTTTCGAAAACTATCAGGGTACTAACAAAACCTTTTTGGTACAAACAATTTCCTTTCGAATGGTGTATTTCAATTTTTTGTGCTGTGATAAGGGGGGCTACCTTGGCGCCAAGATAGCTTCCCCAGTTGATCTCTCAAGTAACCCTATAAGGAAAATGGCACAAACGAAAATTTTTTCGGTACAAACGGTACAAACGTAGTACTAACGAAAGAACTAGTCATTGTTTCAATTTTCTAAAGCGGTAGGAGGGCTATCTTGCCATACGTACTTTCTGCTATTATTCCTGTTTTAGAGTAAAGATCTAAAAAAAATGTCAACTGTACGTTCTGCGAATAATGTCCTTCAGCGATCGCTTTTTATCTTACTTACCGACACCCGAAATGAGGACTACTCCATCTTCTTTGTATACCGAAATATTTTTGTTGTCAATAGTTTGACTCCAAAGCAAACATTGCAACACTAAAGCTCAGCACTTTACTTTCATTAAACATTATCAACCAGCATTATGCAAGTACTGCTTTCCTAACATGAAAACGTATTGGGCCCATAAATGTAGGACATGCAGCATTTGTAAACACTGAAGAAATTACGTAGTAAACTGCAAGGGGAATCACTTCATCACCTTTCGACCACTAATAGCTTCCTCTTGGCAGTTCGAAACATTGTAAAACCTTGTGTATTTGGTGAAGTTGAAATATCAACACTACGTCAAATATGGAAATACTACATCACAGGTGCTTGAACGCCTCACCGACGCCAAGCAATATTGCCCAGCCTGCACTTATCTTAAATTTCTTACGTTCGAACTAATCACTTCTTCTTCCACATTGTGGCCAGTGAATTGAGAATTAACGCAAATTCTTTCAACATTTAATTTCCTTATCCATACAAATGGTTTAAACCTATTACTTTTTAAAATGAGCTACCGACATTGACAAGTTGCTCAGCCAAGCTTATACCCTGTGTATCTCAACTCCAAGAATTCTCCGTGTATTGAAGAAGCTACCATGCTAGTTTAATAAGGAAAGCGGCGTCAGTTATTAAGTAGTTAAGCAAAGCGGCGTCAGTTATTAAGTAGTCACACTATATCCTTCTCAGCAACTAGCCCCATTTAGTTAATTTTTCGGTCTTTTGACCATGTCCGTATTAGTTAACCGCCCCTATCAACTCCTTGGATTAAAAATTGCGAATGCCTGTGTTTAATCTACTGAATACCACTGTGAATTATTGGTGGAATCTCATCGCAGCAGCCAGAAACTTAAGTCATGGAATTACTTCAGCATTGCCACACCATGTTAACCCCGATGTGCATCATTTAGTAGTGTGAGAAAAGTTCTTATGGTGATCTCCAAAATATAATATTTCATTCGTGTAGATATGAGTGACAAATTTAAAAGGACTCTCGTATTTTGAAATGTGAAGTGTAATTTTGTGTTTATTGAAGTACGTAGTTAATTGTCCACATCCACACCAGTGTTTCGTGTTGTGATTATTTTCTTCTGCATCATAATAATTTTACGTATAGTGCATATAATAAATAAGTATACTATTGTTTTATTCAATATGTTTTCTTTTCATGTGTGAATAGTATTTTCGTGTGTCGTGGTCTAAGCAATTCTCCGGGCGACCATGAGGATTTCCAGACGAGACGTAAGAACTTCTCGGTGCTTTGTGCTCATCTCACTCTCGACATCTGAGAGTGGTCCGGAAAAAGTTCTGTAATTCTTTTTTTGGAAATGTTCTTTAATGTCCTAACCAGGTAAGTTCAGGTGTTTTGAAAGTATACATTGGTTTGCCGAGAGGAGCAAATCTGGAAAGCTGTTACACTATTCTGTCACCAGGGAACCGATTGTGTTAATATCGAAGGTCTTGAGAAATTTGTCTTTGAAGATATTATTTGCCATTTGATGCTTATTCATATTTATATTTGGATAGTCACTCTGTATATAACTCAAACAGGCTTCAAAAATTAGCCAAACTTTAAAACTTTGAACTCAAATTTTGTCCCATATTCAACCAAGCAGATCTTAGAGTATAGACGCTTTAACCCGATTATACAAAATTCGCTTCAATTCTTCATGTAAGAATATCATGTGATGGCCAAATATAATACCACATATAACATACTTAAGTATTTCATTTGTTCAAATTGGAACTAAGTATTCTGGCTTCTTTATTGTTCACGGGTATGCAACCAAAGCCATATCTGATGCTGCACTTAAGTAAGCATCTAATTTCTAGATCGCCACAAAATATTTATATAGTATACGTGAAACTGTGAAAAACAACTTGTCTAATATATATTAAAAACAGAAGTAGAACATTGCCAAACATACGAAAAATAACCTCTGGATAGAAAATTTTGTTTCTCCATCCTTTTTGCAAGAACGAATCACCTAAAATATGGAATTATTATTCCATGTTACCCGCCTGTTTGGAAGATGTCACAAACTGCTTATAAATGGATACTGACTCTCTTTAGGTAACGTGTAAAGAAGATGAGACCGATTTGACATTCATTATGATTTAAGATTGTTTATGAAGATAGATTAGTCGGATCTTAAAATATTACTGTAAGAAGGTAGAAATGGATTACTAAAACTGGAATAATGATTATAATCTATGCCAGTAATTAAAATAGAATTTGTTACGTATTTTAAGAGTATATGTAGAGGGACAGATTGACAATACGATTAAAAATAAAGAGACAAACTATATAGTGTGTGTATTTAAGATTTGCAACAAATTTGGCGCAATTGGTAGGATACGCTATGGGAGTGTAGAAAGAACTAAAACTCTAAGTAACAGTTTGGCAGCAATTTCAAACTTCCCATCTTTTAATATTGAGATTGATAAGTTACAGACTATTTTAATAGATTTGGGCATTTGTGTATTTTGTCTCAGATCCCTGAAGAAAGAAAAATGTCAACCTTGTTTACTGCGATAGGAGCTGAAGAGGCTAATATCAGTTGCGTAATATCTGTTTGCCAGTACCCTATTCCAATAAATCATATCCTGAAATTAGGGAAGAGATGAAAAAGTATTACCAAAGTGAATATAATCTCAGAACGTTGCCAGTTTCGCACACTGAAGCAGAACGCTTATCAGACAATTACTACCTTTTTGCTGGACTTTAAAGGACAATCATCATACTGTGAATTCAACTGCTGTCTGAACGACAATTTGCGAGATAGGTTTGTTTTTGGAATTGCTGATAAATCGATTCATCGGAAGTTGCTAAATACTAAATAAAGATAGAAACTTTCAAAAGCGCCTGAAATTGCGTTGAATATGGAAAACACGGAACAGCAATTAAGACTATACAAGCACAATTCGAACATAAATGCGATGCACTCTTCCAGAAATAGGTTCTCCAATCCAACCAAAGGGCCGGAGTCACGTTCCAGTTGCAGTTCTTTAGCATCTCAGGATTCGTCAAGATCGCCTAATCGTTGTAGTTATTGTCAATTGCAACATAAAAAGGAGAATGTCCAGCATAGGGGGAACAATGTCTAAAATGTGGACTACGAACCATTTCGCCTTAGCTTGTCGTTGTGACACTTATAAGCTCAGAAATACGATCAATAGGTTATGGTGAATGAAGGTGGACAAAAACAGCAACAGGTCGAATAATAAATGAAACAGGAAAATTAATTAGATTTGGCAAACATTTAGCTACTATATCGTGTGAAGCCGTGGAGAGACAAGCAAAGAACCAGGCATACTGCGGATAAGAGGGAGTTTTCAGCTGAGAAGGTGTTGTTGAGTATATACGAGACTACCGACCCAGGTAAAGCAGAGCCTTCAGTGAAAGCTGAATAAACATCGAAGTATAATTCCCAGGAAGAAAACAGAGGATACAAGAGGGGTTGGACTCATTGGTTTGGTAGCGGAAAGATAGAATGAAAATGAAGAAGAGCAATTTTAAGAAGGATAGAGAGTCAAAGCATTCAGCGAAGTCAGAAGAATCAATGTAGTGTAAACCGCAGAGACAATCAAAGGAATTCATAAGATATCTGATGGATAATAAGAGACAAATACAATTTCAAATTGATTTTCTCATGCAGAATTGGTTTCATGAAAGCAGGGTAAGGTTTCATTTGAAGATGGTTAGAGAATTAAAGCTTATTCTCATTCATAGTTCAGATTGCATTTTGTTTTAATATTGTTCCTTTAAGGAAAGGTTTTGATTTTTGGTACCTGGGGAATGTTGAGAAGATGGCACAAAGTGTTTATAAATGGACACTGATTATTGTTAGGTAACATTGGTCTTGCCCTGTATAAACAAGATGAGATTGATTTGAGATTCATTATGATTTAAGATTGTCTTATGGTGATAGATTAGTTGAATCTTAAAAGATTACTGTAAGAGGGTAGAAACGGATTAATAAGATTGGAATAGTAATTGTAATCCTTATCAGTAGTTTTAATAGAATGTATAGCAAATGTTAAAGAGTATATGTAGAGACACAGATTGAGAATACCATTAGAAAATATAGAGACAAACAATATAGTGTGCGTATGTAAGACTTGCAACACCACCTTTGTTATTAGCAAACTGAATCCCAATTTATATAGAGTTCGATATTGATATTTATATAAAGTCCACAATTGTCCTCTTTCGCGCTTGAAACTCAAGTTTGATTCCCGGTGGGAGCTGGTGTAGTTCGTATCGCACATTAGGCTGTAGACCACGTCTCATATAGCCGTCCTGCTAAAAGAAACACTACATTCAACAAATCAAATAAAAATCAAAATGTTTATAAACACTACCTGGAGAAGTAAACTATTTCAACCCTGAATTGAACTATAATATTTTCAAATAGGAATTATAACAAAATAAAATTTTCTAGGTAGAAAATAGACTACAACAATTAAATAGGGACTTTCTTTCTGCAGAAAGCCGCTTTAAAGGGTCAAATAAACTTCTGAAATTGTTTCTAAGCAGTGCTGAGACATACAGAAAGGCACAAAAAACTGAAATGAAACTTCATACACAAATAGTAGACATAAAATAAGAGAACAAGTAAGTTTTCTTTTCTATAAGAAAACGGTTTAAGATGGATAACTCCCTTTTGAAAAATTTACAATCACCTCAAAAACCAAGAAATCATGATCTTTTCAAGTATTTTTCAGAATTAGAAAAATCATATTAAAGAACGTCCATTTCCTTCTCAGAACTCAGAACAGGAGCTCACCTATGTTAGTTAACAGAAAATTTCAAAATATCGAATATGCCAGATTGATTCATAACTAGTGAAATTGAAGATGAGAACATCATTATTTCAAACACATTATTTGTATATACCTAGGTATTATAAGCTTTTATTTTACTTCACGCTTTGTTTGCCATCATAATCTTCACAGTAATGATAGTCAACAGAGAAGTGTTATAAAGTGATTTTTACACCACTTGCAACAACTTATTGCTATCTATCCACAAATATCACATGTCGGAGCCATCCGTGCAAAAGCAGTACTCTACAGACTTTCTATTATGAAACCAATGTGATACCATGAGTTCCTGAAAACGCCTTCAAACCTGATTAACTGATTGTGAATCAGTGGTTGTAATTTTATGAGATTATCTCGTAAGTGTAAGTTGATATTGTGTCGCTGTAAAATAACTACATCCGGAAAACGACGAACAAAGTTCTTCCACGAACGAAAAAAATAAAAAAAACACATAGGTTTGAAGTTTCTGTGTTAACCCTGTTGGTATTGTTAGAAGCGTTACACTTGTTTTTAGCTTGAACTACTTCTTGGTTGTTTTTGGTTCTACTTCAGGAATCCAATAACACCAATATTTTACTCCGTGTTGCAGGAAAGCTAAAGTTCATTAACCAAGTACCGAAATGTTCCTCTGTGGCCGAAATGACTTTGATGCCGAAAGATAAATTTTACGTGACCTGCAAACAACTTCGTGCACTCTCGGGCCGAATTTGCTTTTCGGTATCTTTAAAACTATGAATGAAAGCGACAACAAAATAACATCTGCTAATGGAATTGGTTGAATAGTATAACTGTGAGTTGTAGCACTCGCGAATTGGACGTCTGTTTCTAGTCTTGACTCCTTATACAACCAACAAATTGCTACCATGCATTTCTAACTTAAATCAACTTTGATCGGAATTATATACGTTACTTGCCCCAAATTGGAGAATAAATTACTTCACTTAGTTAACAAACGCATTTATTGATCCCTTGTCATCTGAAACTCCTTCCACATATACAGTAGATAGAGATTTCGAAGCTTTTAGAGAGAAGATATTGTGTGCACGTTTAAAGTTCCACAACTGTTTGTGAAGCCTTGAAGCATGTCATGTGCAGATTGCTGCTATTCTGTAGAACAAATCTTCACAGATCATCATCATGTACTGGAAAGTGTGCTCGCATAACTTCTTGCAACATCTTCCAACATCAGGATTGCTTGTCTTCCACGGCTCAGAAAGGGCTATGCAGCTGTTTACTTAAGAATAACTTAACTTACTCAGCATAAATTCTGCATGTTACACAATTACGTGGACTAGTAACAATTTTAATTTCCTGTTGTATGAATTTCTCAAAAGTAACTACAATAATATAGAAGAATAAAACTTGTAAGTCTGATAAGAATTTTCGTTTTTTAACAAGATGTGTCCTCTTTCTCTGCTTTAAAACCCAGCTATTCTAATTGATAAGGTAACCATAGCAACTGTAATTCATAAGGTAAAGCGCAGTGTAATACGTTTGTAATCTCACTCTCTATAATAATCGCAGTGTAATACACCACTAATGGGATTATCATTTCGATTGGCACTCGTTAGTAATAACATTTCTAACAATTGGGTTACAAAAGAGATTATAAGACACTGTCAAAATGTGAAGATCGGTGGTGTATACGAATTATTATTTTTGGATCGCTCTGTATAGTAATTTCAGTCTATGTCCTCTACCAAATCTTACATTATTTTCTATAGCCTTTAATCCACTAGAAGTGTGTAACATGATTTGAAAGTGTAGGAACATTGAAAGGCATCCACATAATTTTATAGGTTTCTTTAGTATTTTTTAAGAATATATAAGTTTGTGATATAAGAGAAAGGATAAGATTTGCCAACTCTTGCCTCGCTATAAATTTAACGTCGTCGCATAGCCAAGTTGTTGAGCTTCCAATGTTCGCACTGCTTCCAAGACTCGAGGACTTGGCTTTTAAAAGCGCTTGGAAGAGGAAGGTCTTCTGTATGGAAGAGGTGAGCGGTATGTTTGCACGAGTTGTAATCGGATCAAAATGGATTTCTTTAAAAGAAGTTCGTTTAAGACTTTCTTCTTGACTTTTTGATGGAAAGCATCATTCTATTCTAAAACAAAGTGAAAGTATTGGAAGCCGATTGATAAAGCTGAATAGTGCGTTTGAATATTGTGTTTCTGTAACGATATTTAAAAAAAAGAAAGAAAAGAAAGAAAGAAAGAAACGAAAGAAATTAGAAAAGAGAAAGGGGAAGTGAAATTAATGGTTGTTCAGTGTGTCAGCTAAGGCTTGGTGAATTGTATAAATTAGCGAAGTTGATTGTACGTAATTTCTTGTTAGAAGGAAAAACAACATAATTTAATTCCAGAAAAGTTAATAGATAGTCTCTGTTACTTCGCGAGTAGATGATTGAAATGTATGCAAGTTAAATTAGGTTCAATGGTAATTTATTCGTGTTTGCATTGCTGCTTCCTTAATAAACTATTGATAGTTTCACTTACTTGCTGGTAAAAGATGAATGGAAAATGAAAATTGGCGAACCAGTAAGTGAAATTTCTTGATTTAAGATGAGTGATAATTTTGATTATCCTGGGCGTGGTACTGACTTCGTTTCTCTTCTTAAGTACCATTCTTGCTAGATCTTTTTCGAGTGATCTCTAGCTTTTTTACTCCATAGTCCAGATGACAATTTTTGAGAATTTAATTGTATTTAATTGTCTTTGTTGCAACAGTTGCTTTTGCGTGTATATGTGAAGCGTGATTTTATACAAGATTTTTAATTAGTCTCGATCTTTTTGATCATATTATTAACCTTATCTTTTTCCTAATGCTCCTGATTTGCCGTGAGTTGCAAAGAGTTGCAAACTCTTCTTTAACCAACGTTGTTTATTATTGTACTCCAGAATTTAATCGAAATATGATAAAATTGTTATAGTTTAATGCTATTTTTAACAGTCTGAGAACGTTACTATACTTCTTATGTAATGGAACTTGCTAAAAAATTAATTATCACTCATTCGACTTGTGATGTCTCCGAAGTCAAGTTTTCTGACTTGATTAGGAGAGTTTATTACAAGCAAAAGTAAAATAATTTGATTTATGCTTAACAAATTCGATTATTTTTTACACTAAAGATTCATACAGTATGTTTCTTGTTTTACAATCTGAAGATCGCGACGACTGGGAAAATTCGGACGTATACATTACTTACATATATATATATATATTTTTTTTTTGTTAAACTTGTTAATAAAGAATTAATGTTTGGAATTTTGTGATATTATTTATACATGTATCTATTCATTACATTTATTGAGATTATGTTATTTTTTCTATGTGTTGAAAGATCAGGACTATGAAGTTATTCGCATGGTGTTGGTTTGGTTCTTAAGGGACTTTCTGCTCCCTGTATGTTCCCACTGATTTGTTTCGGAAAGGACGCAGTTCCTATTTTTTATTTTTTATTTTATTTATTTATTTATTTATTTATTTATTTTGTTCTGTGATTCTTTCGGACTGAAGAAGATGGGAGTGCTACTCAATATAAGTAAAGCCACTATAAGTAATGATAATACCAGTAATGGCACTTGCCCTAACAGGAAACTTGTTCTTCGAAGCACGCAAACAGTGTACTGGAGTACACTGGTAATGCGAGCAAGGTCTTACCCAACTATAACGCAGTCTACAACACCCTAGACAACCACTGACAATGCCAACGAACACACTACCTCCCAGCTTCTGAAGCGAATGTTTCACTCAGGCATTTCTTTTCTCTAACTGTTTGAGACTGCTCACTGTTGCACCTTTCCTTTGTCCACAATAAGGTGTTACATGTCCTTTCGCCACCATTTGCGACAGCTTGTAACAAGGGAATGACAGTAACAAGTAATATATATAAAATTATGACTTTAGTAATGAAAGGGTAGACAGATTTTCCTCCGTGTAATTTAAAATATATTAAAAATTATAAATTAAGCGACAAGGCTGAAAGCAAAGGTTACGAATTTGAATTATTGAGTAATAACTATCCCCGATATAATCCTTGAATCTATGTCTGATTAATGTCCAATTGTCGTTACCTAATTATTTTGTGTTCACACTTAATCTTCTAATATATAAAACTGAAAGTGAATATGGTTGTGACTTCATAACTCTTGTGTCACCTGGCCGCTCTTCAACAAAATTTTTCCACATACTTGAGTTTCACTTTAATTGATAGCTAGGGAAGGGGACATTTATATAAAAGTTAATAAAACTAAATAACTCTTGAATCACACGGCCAATTTCGATTAAATTTTCAGTTGAGAACAGGTTCGGTGCTGGCATGGTTTTTATCATTTCAAGTAGGGGGAGGTGAACAAGATACATAGAACTCAATGTACATGAACATGAACTGTCTATATTTGTGACTTAACTCTTGAATCACCGGACCAATCTCGATCAAATTTTCAACATAAATTATGTTTGCACCTGGGGTGGTTTGTATCATTTCGCTTTGACGGTGCAGCCTAGGGGACTCGCCTAAATTTAAAAATAGTCGATATTAGTGTTGAATCCATAGTTTTGAAGGCATCTGAGATGGACAGTAACGCTTTTGATGCTGTTTAAATCCAAATTCAGACCCGCAACTTGGGAGAGGTGGTGGTATATACGAATGATCGAAAATGGCCAATATTGGTGTCGATTACATAGGTTTCGAGGTCCTGAGATGAACAGTAACACTACAATGCTGTTTAAGTCCAAACGAAGGACTTCTTCCTGCACACGTTACGTTCAAAAGATTATTGGATTTTTTAAATGTGGAAACCTACACTTTCTTCTTCCTCTCCTAAGAGCACACAATTATCTCTGTCTGTCTGTCTCTCTCTCTCTCTCTCTCTGTGTGTGTGTGTGTGTGTGTGTGTGTGTGTGTGTGGGAGTGTGTTTCTCTCTCTCCGTCTGTCTGTCTCAAGACAAATTAGTTAAAAAGTCCCTTTCATTCCACAAACTTTTACATCCTTATACCGTACTTCAAAATTTGCCAAATATATAACATGGTTTCGTTTATGGAGATACCTCTTCTGCGAATAACCGAACATAGAAATCCCTCAGGACTACAGAACAAAACATCTTTTAATCAGAAAAATCGTAAATTTTCCCGAATTTCTATGGACTTTTCAGATCGTGACTCATATGTATCTTATCACTTGAAAATATATATTACTCAAAATACAACAATATACGAAACATGAAACTTAAAGTAATTAAAAGTTATGCAGAATACTCTAACTCTATTTATATTAATTTAACTGTTGTTGATTTCATTTTTCGTTATTTTCAAAATGTCGGAATATATCCCACGAAAGGTTTCTATCTTCCTATATCCAATGAAGGTTCTCAAAATTGTGTAATACAGGAAGTTTTGATGTGTTTGGTGCTGATAGAAATACCTCTAATTTCGTTGGGCAAGCGAAAAATATCGCATTCAGAGAAGTTTTCCAGCATATTCCTGAATTTCTTTGAGTTTTCGGTTCATGTTCCTTTTCACATTTGAAATTATTTCACCCTTCAAGTATGGTTGGGAAACATATATTTTTATTCATGATACCTACTGCCGGTTTTCAATTATTTAACACTAGTACAGCCAGATTTTGTATTTCCCTAAAGCCGTCAATGGGGGTCAAATTGATCCCCATAAGAAATTCACACCTTATTAAGAGCAAAGTATACCTTTAATTATAAGTGGTGTAAAAATGACAATATATGAGATTTAACTTGCTTCACAATGTGCTTTTTCATAAGTAAGAAAGCAAAAAAAAGGAAAAGAAAAAAGAATGCGATATGACTCAATACATTACAAAATTGTAACTCAAGATGTTACAAAATGAGTATGATACACACGAATATAAACTGTTAATGAACACACTACAATATGGCCCAAAGTTGTTGAGACATCAGCACAAGTTGAACAATATGTACGCTTAAGGGTCACAGCAACGATTTTCCACAAATTGGTTTCTGGCATCTCTCACAAATAGCAGAAGTCTTATTTTGTCTCTTGCATAATTGAAACAGACACTTCTTCCGTTTTGTAGTGAGTATTGGAACAACCGGAGGGAATTTCTTGCGCTAAACATCAGTGGATAGTTCTTCCACCAGCGCAAAAATACATTCTCGGCGTGAAATTCTGGAGAACGATGATTCCTTGAAAACTATCCAAGCATTGAGTGCGGCAATGTGAAGGACGTTGTAAAATACCTGAACATGTCACCTGCGAGTTCCACACTTTGTAGTGGATTTCCTCAGCATCTGTTCCGCTACATCTATGCCGCATTTTGTGCTATTGTAGTAAGTGACAGTGTTTAGTTCCTTCTTTGGGCTGTCGTCTGTAGACACATTAATATGCATGGTGCTAAGAATCACCACATTCTTTTTGCTCTTGCACCTATATGCTGTTAGTGTTTTGCCTCCATTTCTCAGTGCAAGAGTAGAATATCGTGGTGTTGAGATGTCACGTGCTATAGGAGGTAATTCTCGCTTGTTCAAACGCATCGTTCCAACAATTGTGGTTTTCTTCGTAGAAAGTTCATCTCCAAGTTTCACAGAAGAAGTCAGTAGTGACGTTGCGTCCTGAATTTAGATTTTGCTGCAGTAATTTTAGCACCACACTCTCCAAAAGCTGTACACCATTTGGTCGGTCTTCATCCTTGCCTAAATAGGGATAGCCACTTAACACATATTTGAACTATACTAAAGTTGCTAACCAGAATTTGATCCCAAACTTGTCCGGCTTATTTGCCGTGTATTGGATAAACTTGCACCTTGATTTGTATGGCAACAATTGTTCATCGATGGTTATTTCAGGTCCAGGTTTTCCATGAGTTTGTTCCAAGTCTCAGACGCAAGAGCAAATTTATTAGTTTCGCACATCAAATGTGAGATGCCTCATGATTTCACGGAAACAATATTGTTTCTTTGAAGAGCGGTGGTCCTTAATTCTTGTTCCATAAATCACAAACCATTGAATGGCCGAGTGCACCACGGGCATACAGCAGGGCGAAAAATGCATCGAGTTCTTCCAACGTTATATTCCAGTTGCTGTCATCTCCAAAATTACGTCGTGTTTCGGCAACAGTACATGTTTGAATGTGTTTCACCATTGATTCATTCACCATCAAACGCCATGCTAAAACAGGATTTGGACCAATATTACGACGAGCAAAAGCGTTGGTCCACTTGCAATTGTCACAATATTGCAAGATTGCATGTGACCTGTAGTGGGAGAGGTGCTGTTAAGATTTATCGGAGTCCAAGAAATAGCATTAGATGATGTGTATTTCTTGTCACTGCTACGTATAGGCTGAGTAAGAACATTGCTACTTTGTCCTTGCCCACGACCACGACACCGACCACGTCTGCTTGAAAGTCCTTGTCTGAGCATACCAAAGGTAGTTGCACTGCCAGACGCAATATTTCCTTCCGTATCACAAACACTACCTTCAGAGGATGACACATTCTGCAAATTCACATCAGACACATAAAAATCTTCATCGTTGCTGTCGTCAAAATTGTCACATCTTTCTGACTGTTCCAAGAATGTAAGGCATTCCTATACACTCAATTCTTTCTGCATCTTATGTACAAAAAGATGCACACTAATCGAAAGCTGCTCGAAGACTGCTGCGGAAATTACTGGCGCTATGAGTCATCAAACAAGGTCACATGATTACATGACGTGTTCTTTTGTTTTCTTCTCAATAATCATTA
Organism: Thermobia domestica; assembly: GCF_964235325.1. Lineage (NCBI taxonomy): Eukaryota > Metazoa > Arthropoda > Insecta > Zygentoma > Lepismatidae > Thermobia > Thermobia domestica. The sequence goes on along the minus strand of NC_137458.1, from coordinate 253,776,765 downwards.
TAATAATTGTGTGTTTCGTGGTGTCGAGAAAACAACAATGAGTCAGCGGAAATTGAAAAACTTACGTTCACCTGAAAATTGGTCAAAATTGGTCAAACATGATTTGACCCTTATGAGGGTCAAAATGACCCCTATTGGCTGTTATAGGTATATTTATGATTATCCATTTTAATAATTAAGATAGAAATGTGAAAATTTGTCACAGTATAGTTGAATGTATTTTAGAAAAAGTCAGAAAATTGCAGCTTTTATGTTCCACTGCATGTTGAGTTATGTAAAAGAAAATTAGAAAAAGAGATCAAAATGCCCCCGACGGTGCTTCTAGTGTTTAAACAATAGCATTTTAATAGCCTTGGCATGTGTTATTTTAAATATAATTCCTTTTAGGTATCGTTACTCTGAACAAATTTTAAAATGCCTTCATATGTCTTTAAGGGAAAATTGTAAACTTTTCAAGTCGTACGTAATACATGTGGTGCTATAGAGAAGCCTGACTTAATTTAAGATAAGCAAAAAACCAAATCTTAGTTTAGAAGTAACCCTGTATAAATAAGAGCTTCTCACCTGAAAATTCATAATTTACTCAATAAAAGTAAACGGGCATTAATTGGAGTTTTGATAAAACAATAATCACTCATTATCAAACTCTGATTTCTTCGACATTTCATCAATAGTTTTGCTGTTAGATTTTGTAATCGGTACATGGATTAACTAAGCAATAATATACAGATGGTGATCAGAAAAATAGAAACACCTGTAGTTGGCAACACGTTAGATGTATGGGTTCGCAGTGGTGTCGTGACGCCTGCAGCGCCGGACCGCTGGTGGTGGTGTGTTAGGTCGGTCTCCATACTACGTCAGACGCAGTGGAACAGCAGTGTCCAGTGGCCGCAGCAGACGGAGGTAGTGTAAAATGGGAGACCTCGCAGATTTTCAAAGAGGGCAAATTGTTGGTGCGCTAATATGTGGAGTGAGTGTGACGGCAGTGGCTACTGTGTTAGATGTGTTGCGTGGGACAGTGTCGAAGGTGATGACGGCCTACACAACACACGGGAAAACCACATCGGGGAAGCGGAACAGTGGGCGGAAGAAAATCATGAGTGACAGGTCACGCCGGGTATTAAAGCGCATTGTCACGCAGAACCGTCGTGCCACTGCGGAGCAAGTGACGAAGGAACTCAATCAGCACCTTCCCCACCCTGTTTCGACAATTACAGTAAACCGGGAATTACATGACATGAATTTACGGGGTCGTGTTGCACGGGCCAAACCGCTCATCAAGGACCATAACGCTTTCGCACGCCGCAAATGGTGCCGCGACCATGCAACTTTGACCATTCAGGACTGGAAACGTTTGATATGGTTGGATGAGTCATCCTTCACCCTATTACCAAACCACGGGCCGTATTTATGGGTGGAGAACGCCCAAAGAAGCTTATGATTTGCAGTGTCTCCGCCCAGCTGTGAAACATAGCGGCGGCTCGGTGGTGCTGTGGGCCGCCATATCATGGTTTTCATTGGGCCCCGTGGTCACACTTAGCGGACGAATCACTGCCAACGATTATGTCGCAATTTTAGGAGACCACTTGCATCCTATGATTCAGATGTTGTTCTCGGACAAAGACGCATTCTTCCAGGATGATAATGCACCCATTCACACAGATGGCGTTGTTGCAGCGTGGTTTGAGGAACATCGGGATGAAGTTCAACACCTCCCCTGGCCGGCCCAATCCAAAGATCTCAACATAATCAAACATCTGTGGTCCGTCTTGGAAACATGACTCCGGCGACGATCTCCACCTCCATCCTCTCTCACAGAACTGGCCGATACCCTGTACGAGGAATGGTGTAAGATTCCACTTGCTAACATTCACGACCTCTATGCCTCCATCCCACGTCGCATCAAGACTGTTCTGAAGGCGAAAGGTGGCCCGAGACCATATTAATCTGGTAAGTTGTAATTTCGTTCAGGTATTTCCGTTTTTCTGATCACCATCTGTACATTATGATATGGAAATAGCTAATGCTACTCAATGGACGATTTTGTCCCAATGAATGTTTTAGTGTGTTGGTAATTTATTGAATTGAGTCCAGATTTGACGTCGAGAAATAATTATATTCGTTTCGTTCAAAGTCATATTTCGTTTCACATTAATATATTAACACATATATAATACATAATTAATTACAGTGCAAATCTTCGTACCTTAAACCTATATACACAGTTTGTTCCACGATGTGAAGGTAAGATCAGCCAACTTGTTTTTAATTACTACCATTTCAAAATGACTGCTGTAATAAAAGCAAGCTACAACAGGATGAGTATTAAAAGAACATCTCACTTCCGCACTGTGATGCAAAACAACCTGAAACGATTGTACAGCACTCAATGTTATCAGGAACGTTTGTCCGTCGTCTGGGATAGCGGGGTATATTTGCACGACAACCACATGTTCCAAGATAATTTGCAAGGGCCATGAGAATTTCTCGTAACTTTCAGAGAGGCATAAAATAAAGGTATATTAATTGATGTTAAAAGCCGTAAACAATAAAGATCAAAATCAAATTTAAATTGAAAACTATCATATATATATATATATATATATATATATATATATATATAAGGTAACAACAACGAAAGTCCATTTGAACTTTCGTAAATTAATTTACTCTGATTAATATATATATACTTTCTTTAGCAGTGTTTGTGATTCATATCATATAAGCGGTTAAAATAAACCAGATATTTGTATTATGATCATCCTTTGTCCCGAACTTTTGCAGAAACATACGTAAAATATTCTCTTATTTCAATGTGAAGTAACTCTTGTGAGTACATGGAACGATCTCCACTACTTAGTACAATAGTACATTGTATATTTTGTAATTTCGTAATTTTGGGTCATAAGTTATTCTAAATATGCACGATGCTGGCTGTAGAAGAAGAGAAAGAAATGTTTCAATATATATGATTGTCGATAATGTTAAATAATGAGATTTTGGATCGTCGTTGTCAGGACAACATAAGTAAATATAAATAAATGGAATCAAACTAAAGGACGTAGTGTGTTATTTTATGGCTCAAATTTATTATGAAAGGAACCGGTAAAATCTACTTTATCTTTGTATTAGGTCTATAGCTCAAAGATGATAAGAGTAAGAGTGTTAATTGATTTTAATTTTAAGATATGCTTAGCAGTAATTGCCATTCATACAGTCCCTTTGTAAATTAAACGTAGTATTTTTTTAAACTTGCGGATTTCTAACTCTCCTTACGTTTGAAATAGGAGACAGGAAGGAGAAAATCATATTACAAATAAGTTCCATAAAGGTTATATTTTTACATGAATTTAAAATAGAGTGTACCTTCCTCGATACTTCGCATAGATATATGTAAAGACAATTCATAGGCAAGGATTGGAGCTTAATTTATTTCAACCAGCATTTCTCGAAAGTCTTCAGATTTGCGTTAAAGCTAACATATTCTCTCTTTGAAGCTTTCCAATAGTATCTTGCTTGTGATTAAAATCAGTCGGAAACAAGAGCTTGACCTCAACCAAAATTAGCAAGGATGGATGCTAGATAGTTAATATGTTACAAATATGCTTCATTGACATTGTGTAGGTATATGGCATTGTAGATGCTGTGTTTTAATATCTTAATGTAATGTTTCAGGTGGAGGTCTCACTCCTTTCGTTGCTGTTCCTCGCCCAAGCACAACCCCTCTGCGAAGCCCACCAAAATTTAGAGCAGATCGTCCATTCATTAATTTTATCGTGGAAACAAAATCTGGGATTGTTCTCTTCAGTAGCATAATCACAAAGCATTGAATGGGATCTTATTTCATAACAGTCAATATGGTAAAGCGAAGAAAAAAATATTTATTTTGTACGATACAAAAAGGTTCTTAGATTTACAGTTCAAATTTATCAGTAACACAGACACAGAAATATAAAGTGTTTGTTACACTAAAATTTAAAAAAAGGCTATTTTAATATATTTTCTCCCTACAATATCAACTACTACAAACAGTTTTGAAAAAAGGAATGGATTAGAGATGTACAGTATTATTTGATTTACACATCACTGCGCTCATTCATTGAAAATATATTTTAAAAATACATACTTACATAAAACAAATAATTTACATGCACAAGAAAGTTAAAATGTTTTCAAAATATTCGAATATTGTTTTCAAGGTCAAAATACTCGAATTACAGCAGAAAAATATCGGAACAGCTATTTGAATTAATTTTAACAGCACTAGCACTCATCGCTGGCTTGTGACATTCGTGTTTCGACCCCAGCCTCCGTCAAGTGGGCTTCCTGGTAGAGAAACGACGTATGTGTGACCTTTCTCTTGTTTCTTCTATTTCTTTCTACTTATATTTTTCTACTGTTATCTCAACGTTTCTCTTTGTATGGTACATTACAAAAAATAATCGTAAGTAAGAAACAACTAATATCCAACCTTCCATAAAACTGGGTTTATTATATTGTAAAGTTGATGTAAATATCGTTAATTGTTTCGACATGAACATTTGGATTCCGATGGAAAGACGATGATTAATAATAATAATAATTATAATAATAATAATAATAATAATAATAATAATAATAATAATTATTATTATTATTATTATTATTATTATTATTATTATTATTATTATTATTATTATTATTATTATTATTATTATTATTATTATTATAAATATTTACAGAGACCTGATAATAAGCTATTGCAAGGTAGTGTTACAAAGATATGAGAAATTTTTCGTCTTGTTAGATGAGAAATACATTTTTAAATTCGAGACGAGACAAGACACATGTAAATTCTAGTCTCGTTTTTGAGACGAATCTAGAAAATTGTTCAGCTTCGTGTGCAAGACTAGTCTCCGAAGTCTTAGATTTCACATACTGTTCAAGACCTATCTGATCCACAGTATAAAAACTTTAAACTGATAAAGTAATCGTATAAACACAATATAAAGTATATTTGTCAATCTTTAAAGCTTACAAAATCATTATACGGCATTAACAAATATGGTTTAGACCTCTACCTCAAAAGCACGCTATAATAAGTTACTTTTCTCGTGATAATTGAGTTATTTAAAAAAAAGGACAGCCAGACACGAAATATAAAAAGTTCTTTGTACCGTACCCCAAGGTATGGATTTGGTGTATTTTATCCGTCTCCTTTAGCCTAACCGGCATAACCGTGAGACGTAAAACGATGGTTTCATTTTTCGATGTACTTTTGATACATATATATCTCAAATTTCGAAACTAATATAAAAATATCAACTTTGCTGCTAATCTAGTGTAAGACACCATCTGCTTTAGAGGTAAACTTTACTAAATATACTTATACTATCATATTTCCTAATATCTATATCTGAAAGCGTTATAGTTTAAATCAGATTTGAAATAGTTTACTTCTCCAATAGTCTTAATATACATTTTGAGTTCCATTTGATTTGGTTTGAGTTTAGAGTTTTTTCGTAACAGCAGTAAGGCTAGTATATGAGGCATAGTCCTACGCTTAGTGTGGGATTCAAACTACATGAGCTTCCGCCGGAATCGAACTTGGGTCTACTGTGCCAAACATTTTCATTTGAAAATTGTGCATTTTCAATTATATAATTTATGAAAACACTAAAAAAAATCTGGGCAATTTGAGGTGAAACAATGGTGGGAACAGGTGGTAAACAAATGGATCCCGGACTGTAGAAGTTGGCGGAATATGAACTTTTGGATAATGACTAAGGTGTGACAATCACTTTGATAAAAAGCCAAAACGTAGCAACAAAGTCATTGCACTTCTGATTGCTCCGCGAATCTTTTGCGCTCATGACTATGTATAGAAAATAATAAATAAGAAAGTAACATGGGTAGGGATATACCTCCATAGAGGTAGATTAGTACAAGTAAGATGCAGTTATTGTACGTACTTGAAGAGCTCACACGAGTTTTTCTATATTGACAATTTGACATATTCAATATGTATAAGTTGTAACAGAAGAATCTTTTTATCGTTCACAATATATTCTTGGAGTATTTCACAAACTTTAAGTCGTGCTATGATCACGGATTAAGTCCTTTGCGTTCGTGCAGGAAAGATGGCAGTGTACATACATCTACCTAAAAAAAAAAAGTAGTAGGCTGCATTCAAGTGAGAAAAATGAACCTCTGAATTTTCAAGAAGAAAGTAATTCACAGAGGAGAGATTTCTTTTATTTATTTATTTATGTGTGTATGTGTGTGTATATGTGTGTGTGGGGGGGGGGAGTATGTATGTGTGTGAGCAAATAAAGGTATTTGGCAATTACCAGATGACGTTCCTCAGTTAAGTGATGAATTGAAATCTGTAAGTTTCGGAAATATACGGATCTTATTATCGCATTGAAATGAGCACCGGTACAAAAAGTTATCCATGAGTATTACAAGCATTGGAGTATTTAAGGAGGTTCTTCCTAGCTTAAGCCTCCCACCCCACCCCCCTCCGATATTTTATTTACTATATTAAAGTAAATAAAAATCTCTTGCATAATTTTCACATTTCCAGGAATAAAGTTAGCAAAGGCCCCCGGAAACAAAATCTTAAATACACCACTGATTACAAGTATACTCAACATTCAGCTGACATATCTTCAAAGAAATGATTTTACATTTCAAATTACTGTAGTTTTCAATAATCTTACATGTTACAATTTCGTTTTTCTCATAACTTCTTAATGAAATAAAGAAGAAAATTAGGTAATACATTTTGTACATAAATTTACAAAACAATAGTGGATAGACTTTCGAAGAATCGAGGCGTGACGACAAATAATTCTTCAAAGTTGAGACCCATAAGATTTCTACAAAAAGTTGCGAGATAATGCTGGAAAACATTTTCTCATCTCGTATCGCTTTGCAGGAAACACTACTTGAAATATATTCCTACGAAAAGATATTTGAACATCTACGTAATATTCAAGGGTAATACACAGTAACAAAAATGTCGATTTGTACATAACAAAGAATGAGATTTTAAACCAACACAAAATGACTATCACTTTAGCTGTTACTTGTGTGTTAATTTAATACCAAAGACTTTTGTCCTTCGTACCGTTTAAAGAGTTTTGCCCTTTTTTCGGGAAAGTGCTACATATATAAAAGGAAGATTGCTTTTAAATGTGGATAGTCTAAGAGGTGTACACATATTTAATATTTATTCATTTATTGAGTACATATACATACGAAGAAGTGAGTGAAGGAAGAAAAATAACATACAATAAGGTACAAGCATAATATGATGAGAGGCCTAGAGTGCGACAACAATATTATAAAAAATAACACATTTATTGCTATGACATGCTGACCTATGGTAAAAGCAAAACTGGAGTTAATATAATACATTATGCAGTGTTCAGAGAAATAGATGGAGATGAAATACAGTGCTCTGAACGCTACATCACAAAGATTTGTTAGAACTGACGAATGCAAGTTATCTTCTGTTCCTGGGGCGATTCAGAAACTGATGAAGACATAGGAAGCCTATGTTAATAGGTAGTTACGGTGCATATAATGGATACATGAAGGTTTTAAGTTCACGGGCAATCTGGGTATGGGGAGAACGTGTAGATACGTTAGTTTTCGAATATACAAACTGCGATGTCGCATTTGAAGTTGTTCCAGTGCCAGGGTCCAAAACAGCCAGACACTGCTGGAAACTCAAAACTCTGGAGCTAACACTTCTGAACCGCAAAGGGGTCCTTCTGTTACAAACAATGATAAGCCCCACGTAGCTAGGGTGACCCGGGACACCATTCTACGCCTTGAATGGGAAACACTATTGCATCCACCGTACTCCTAGGACATTGCACCGTCAAATAACCACATATTATACTCCTTGGACAATCACTTTAGAGGACGCCAGTTCAAATCCCTAGTAAAGATGCAAGACGAACTTGATACGTTTTTCGCTTCACGGTAGAGCAAGTTCTGCCACGATGGAATACATGACCTTCCAGAACGTTGGCAGAAGATCAATGGCAATGGGTTACTATTTTTAATCTTCCACGTACATACCGAAGTTCGAAGGTCAAACATCGAAGGTGGTGGGTGAAAAAGCGACATAACTTTCTTTGTTACCTTTATATTATTGGAGTATATTGTGTAAAGAGGTTATCATCTTAAAAGGTTGATAAATGCTTTTTATTCTGATCATTCGATTACCTTATCAGTTTAAAGTTTTTGTACTGTGCATCAGGTAACACTTACACAGTATGTGAAATCTAAGACTTGGGAAACTAGTGTTGCACACGACGCTCCAAAATTTTCTAGATTCGTCTTAAAATGAATCTAGAATTTGCATGTATCTCGTGTCGTCTCGAATTTAAAATGTATTTCTCATCTAACAAGAAAAAATTCTCATCTCTTCGTAACACTAATTTGGAATAGCTAAATATCAAGTCATTATAAACGGTTATTATTATTATTATTATTATTATTATTATTATTATTATTATTATTATTATTATTATTATTATTATTATTATTATTATTATTATTCATTGTCTTTTCCTTGGAATGCAAATGTTTATGCCAGAATAGTTAACATATTTACATCTATCTTACAATATGGCAAACTGAGTTTTATTGAAGGTTTTGGGATGTTAGTAGTTTCTTGAAATGATTATTTTTTCAGTGCCCCATACAAAGAGAAACGTTGCGATAACACTAGAATAACGTAAGTAGAAAAAAAAAGGAAGAAACCCGAGAAAGATCACGCATTCGTGGTTTGTCCAACACGAAGCCCACTTGACGGAAGCTGGTATTGAAACAGGGACGTCACAAGCCAGAGGTGTGTGCTATTGCTGTTAGAATTAATTCCAGTAATTATCCGGAATTTTGTTTTCTCGTAAAGAAAGAATTGGCTTTTGGCCTGGCGACGTGATTTTAGTAAATCTTCTCGGGTTATCACCCAGCAATATTTTGACATCCGACGCAACGTTTCAATGTTGAAAAAAAAAATCTACCATTATTCTAATATTCACTTTAGCAACTCTGCTTTAGTTCTGCCACTGAGGCACTCCAGTTTGCTTAATGTGGTTAGTTTATATAAATACAGTTCGTTCAACTGCTGGAAAATTTGGACAAATAAGCGCTGTAACATAAGAGTGAAAGAGTTGATAAATGCAAACCTTATTAATTGCAACTCACTTGTTAAACATCAAGAAGTTCCTCCGTTCTCCGGTAGATGGCAGAAGGTTAAAGGCGGTCTCTCTCTCTCTAGTTTTAAGGGGTGTGTCTAATTTACTGACCAGAACATTTTCTTGGCCACCGCCAAAACTATCAGGGCCACCAACTTGAAATTTTCACCAAATTACCCCTTAACACCCCCAATATATACACCAAATTTCATTCAAATAACTCAATATTTACTATATATCTATATCAAAAAATTGTTAAAATTTTGGTAAAACATGGCCACCGCCAAAACTATGATGGCCACCAACTTCAAATTTTAACCAAAATTGCTCCTCAACACCCCCAATATATCCACCAAATTTCATTCAGATATCTCATTATTTACTATATATCTATATTAAAAAATTGTTAAAAATTTGGTAGAACTGGGCCACCGCCAAATCTATGATGGCCACCAACTTCAAATTTTTATCAAATACGCCCCTCAAAACCCCCAATATATCCTCCAAATTTCATTCAGATATCTAAATATTTACTATATATCTATATCAAAAAATGTTAAAATTTTGGTATAACTTGGCCACCGCCAAAACTATGATGGCCACCAACTTCAAATTCTTACCAAATATGCCCCTCAAAACCCCCAATATATCCACCAAATTTCATTCAGATATCTCAGTATTTACTATATATATGTATCAAAAAATTGATAAAATTTTGGTATAACTTGGCCACCGCCAAAACTATGAAATCCACCAACTTCAAAATTTCACCTAATATGCCGCTCAGCACCCCCAATATATCCACCAAATTTCATTCAGATATCTCAATCTTTTCTAAGTATATCTATATCAACAAATTGTTAAAATTTTGGTATAACTTGGCCACCGCCAAGGCTATGATGGCCACCAACTTGAAAGTTCCACCAAATATGCCCCTCAACACCCCCAATATATCAACCAAATTTCACTCAGATATCTCAATATTTACTATATATCTATATCAAAAATTCTTAAAATTTTGGTATAATTTGGCCACCACCAAAACTGTGATGGCCACCAACTTCATATTTCAACCAAATATGCCCCTCTACATACCCAATATATCCACCAAATTTCATTCAGATATCTCAATATTTACTATATACCTATATCAAAATATTCCTAAAATTATGGTTTAACTTGGCCACCGCCAAAACTATGAGGGCCACCAACTTGAAATATTCACCAAATATATATCTCTACACCACCAATAAATCCACCGAATTTCATTAGGATATCTCAATATTTACTATATATCTGTATCAGAAAATTGTTAAAATTTTTGTATAACTTGGCCACCGCCAAACCTATGAGGTCCACCAACTTGAAATTTTCACCAAATATGCCCCTCAACATCCCCAATATATCCACCAAATTTCATTCAGATATCTTAATATTCACTGTTTATCTATATCAATTTTTTTTTAAAATTTTGGTATAACATGGCCATTGCCAAAACTATGACGGCCACCACCTTCAAATCTTCACCAAATATGCCCCTAAACACTCCCAATAACTCCACCAAATTTCATTCAGATATCTCAATATTTAGTATATATCTATATCAAAAAATTCTTAAAATTTTGGTATAACTTGGCCACTGTCAAAAATATGAGGTCCAGCAACTTCAAATTTTCACCTAATATGCCCCTCAAAACCCCAATATATCCAGAAAATTTCATTCAGATATCTCAATATTTACTATATATCTTTATGAAAAAATTCTTAAAATTTTGGTATAACTTGGCCACCGTCAAAACTATGAGGTCCACCAACTTCAAATTTTAACCAAATATGCCCCTCAGCACTCCCAATTTATCCAGAAAATTTCATTCAGATATCTCAATATTTACTATATATCTATATTAAAAAATTGTTAAAATTTTCGTATAACTTGGCCACCTCCAAAACTATGAAATCCACCAACTTCAAATTTTCACAAAATATGCCCCTCATCACCGCCAATATATCCAGCAAATTTCATTCAGATATCTCAATATTTACTATATATCTATATCAAAAAATTGTTAAAATTTTTGTATAACTTGGCCACCGCCAAAACTATGAAATCCACCAACTTCAAATTTTCACCAAATATGCCGCTCAGCACCCCCAATATATCCACCAAATTTCATTCAGACATCTAAATATCTACTATATATCCATATCAAAAAATTGTTAAAATGTTGGTATAACTTAGATACCACCAAAACTATGAAGGCCACCAACTTCAAATTTTCACCAAATATGCCCCTGAAAACCCCCAATATATCCACCAAATTTCATCCAGATATCTCAATCTTTTCTAAGTATATCTATATCAAAAAATTGTTAAAATTTTGGTATAACTTGGCCACCGCCAGAACTATGATGGCCTTGAACTTCAAATTTCCACCAAATATGCCCCTCAACACCCCCAATATATCCACCAAATTTCATTCAGATATCTCAATATTTACTATATATCTATATCAAAAAATTCTTAAAATTTTGGTATAACTTTGCCACCGCCAAAACTATTATGGCCACCAACTTCAAATTTTCACCAAATATGCCCCTCAACACCCCTAATATATCCGTCAAATTTCATTCAGATATCTCAATATTTACTATATATCTATATCAATATATTGTTTAAAGTTTGGTATAACTTGTCCACCGCCTAAACTATGATGGCCACCAACTTCAAATTTTCACCAAATATGCCCCTCAACACTCCCAATAATTCCACCAAATTTCACTCAGATATCTCAATATTTACTATATATCTATATCAAAAAATTCTTAAAATTTTGGTATAACTTTGCCACCTCCAAAACTATTATGGCCACCAACTTCAAATTTCCACCTAATATGCCCCTCAACACCCCCAATATATCCACCAAATTTCATTCAGATATCTCAATATTTACTATATATCTATATAAAAAAATTGTTAAAATTTTGGTTTAACATGGCCACTGCCAAAACTATGATGGAAACCAACTTCAAATTTTCACCAAATATGCCCCTCAACACTCCCAATAATTCCACCAAATTTCACTCAGATATCTCAATATTTACTATATATCAATATCAAAAAATTCTTAAAATTTTGGTATAACTTGGCCACCGTCAAAACTATGAGATCCAGCAACTTCAAATTTTCACCAAATATGCCCCTTAGCACCCCCAATATATCCAAAAAATTTCATTCAGATACTTCACTATTTATTATATATCAATATCAAAAAATTGTTAAAATTTTGGTATAAATTGGCCACCACCAAAACTATGATGGACACCAACTTCAAATTTTCACCAAATATGCCCCTCGACACCCCAATTAATCCATCAAACTTCATTCAGATATCTCAATATTTACTATATATCTATATCAAAAAATGTTAAAATTTTGGTGTAACTTGGCCACCGCCAAAACTATGATGGCCACCAACTTCAAATTTTAACCAAATATGCCCCTCAACACCCCCAATATATCCACCAAATTTCATTCAGATATCTCTATATTTATTATATATCTATATACAAAATTCTTAAAATTTTGGTATAACTTGGCCACCGCCAAAACTATCAGGGCCACCAACTTCAAATTTTCGCCAAATATGCCTCTCAGCACCCCCAAAATATCCACGAAATTTTATTCAGATATCTCAATATTTACTATATATCTATATCAAAAATTTGTTAATGTTTTGGCATAACTTGGCCACCGCCAAAACTATGATGGCCACCAACTTCAAATTTTCACCAAATATGCCCCTCAACACCCCAATATATCCACCAAATTTCATTCAGATATCTCAATATTATAACGACTCTATAGAAAAGCGTCGTCAACCTGGTTCGTTTTGTAACATATAAATTACGAAGCGATAATTACTTTTCTCAATGCAAAAATCAACTCAGATATTTAAAGATTATTAGTCTCACCTTTATTGCTTGATATGTCTTAATATTCTTTTTAAGACCGTAAAATACATAAATTCACTTGACTAGGTCAACACATAACATGTACGTAGTCACAACTATCCCATAATAATCTATCTTACCGATATTAAAAACATTCTTCTTTTCTGTTAATTTAAAATGAACATTCTACTAAGTATATTACATATTTATGAACACTTTTTGCCCACGGTACAGGTAAATATTATGCAAACTAAAGTATTTCGTTATAGAAAATGTCGCCCGATAAAGGGACTGAATATAAAAGTCATGAGTGGGCTTGGCTTTTATATTCAAGAACCACTGGTCTGATTAGATTAATGTTCATACATTACGTATGTTCTTTATATTTCGATCACACCTCGTACATATCTTCATTACATTTTGGTTAACCCTCATATATATATAAAATATTAGTTATTATCATTCACATAAATACATTTACAATAAATCTTTGATTTCATTAATATTTCTCTTTTATTACATTATTATTTATTCTTTATCATTAAAAACATCGTCGCTTTAGAAATATAATTAACGAGGGTGAAATACAAACTATCAGGATTACTAGTTTCGATCATTATTACAAACGATGATATGACAAATAATATTTGTTCTTTTCGGGCGCATTGTATAACAAATAAGTTAGATGTTGCAATTGCAATGTATACATAGTAGCACTAAGATGTCCAAAATAAAAAAAGAATTTCACTCAAGGTAGTCATTGAATAATTGATTTTATAGAATGGATCTTATTCTTAACATAATCTTTGATAATTAAACACAAATCAATCTAATATAAAATAATTTTTGTCTTTAACTAATTATAAATTGAATTATGATTCTTCATATTAATAAGAAAGAATAAAAATTAAACATAACCTACGTTTGAATAATCAAATGGAAGTAAATAAATTTATTTTACAGAAACAAAAGACACCCTTTTGTTATTAAATAAACGCATTTTTCATTATTATTGTTATTTTTCATTCTTATTTATTTGATCAAGAATGTTGGGTGATACTAACTCTTTAGCTAGATGCATTTCAAATATTTATAACCATCGTTTTCATTATTAATATTAACACAAACTTTAAAACGAAAATTCACAAGAATCTATAATCAACATGGGTGTAACCTAATTTCGTTAACGGTAATCATGTTACATTCGCACTGGCATATGAATCTAATAAAGTGCATTGTACCGCACAATCGTGGTTAGGTTCTACATTAGGTTGTACATGTCTTTCATCGTGATTTGAATTTGGATACGAAGTACCATCTCGTGAACAATGATTATATCTATACATAGGATTGGTAGCATCTCTAGGATTTCGATATGTATTTCTATTAATTTTGTGTCTACTTCGGTTGCTTAGGTTAGGCGGATTCCCTACATAACCTTGTCTATTTTGTTCATTTTGATTGCTAGAGTATATTCGTCTTAGGTTCGGTTCATTATTATTCACACTTCGGATATTCAAATTCCGAACAGGGACCAAATGATCTGAATTATTCTTATTTTTACCCATTCCTGGTTGTGTTAGATTCATAGCATGATATTGAGTTTCGTAGCATTGTACAAGCATTAATAAATGACTGAAACTCATACACTGTGTGGAAAATAAGATCTGCTGTAATTTAAATGGAAGCAAATTGCGAATCGATGCAATTATTCTTGATTCCGATTGCAAGGGATTAACAACCTTTAATTCATTATAGACATTTACAACAAACTCTACAATAGATTTGTGCAATCGAGGATTGAAATGTTGATTTCTAAGAGTGGCATCTCTGTTTGCTAGCAAAAAGTCATTTTCGTAATTCGCGATCAATGCCGCTTTAAATTCCTCATATGTACTAATATGATCACGTATTGCCTTAAACCATAAGGAACAAGGTGGGAGTAATACATGGGGTATTAATTTCATGTATTGTGATCGGTCGATAGACATTATATTACATTCGTCTTGGAACTTCTCTAAGAAAGAACTAGCATTTTCATTGCACTTACCACTAAATTTACTCATGGCTTTGATTTCGCTCATCTTGACACTTAACTTAACCTTTCTTTTCTCACTCCTTGTTCTTGTGGTGTGATTGTTCCGGTCCGTAGCGTGCTGTGTCATGATACCATTTATATTTCGTTCATCAGTGATCTTCGGGCAATTTTCCTCTAATATAATATCCTCCTCAGATTCCGGCGAAGGCGTATTTATATCCGGTGATCGGGGAAACTCGAAGCGATCACTGCCCAGATTATTGCAATAAATGTTATCTCTAGCCTGTAACATTTTAATTTCTTCCTGCATAGTAGCCAACTGGATCTTTTGATGCTTAACGGAAGATTCTATTGACGTTAAATCCTTTTTTACAGCACAGATTTCATGATTTTGATGATCGTGCTTTTCTTGACATTCATCGGCTAACCTTTTTAACTTCTCTTCAAACTGCGAGGATATGTCGTTCATCACCTGGACGATTGTTTGTTTCGTATCGTCTGATTTCAGTTCTATCCGTTCTATTCGTTTACTTAATTCTTCATACTGCTTGCTAGCTTCGTTGAATTTCAATTCTATCTTCTGTTCCATGGTCTGGTTAGCTTCATAGAACTTCTGTTCCATGTTTGTGTTAAATTCATTGAGCTTCTGTTCCATGGTTTGTTTTATCTCAGTCGTCATTTGCATAATTTGTCGCTGCACAGCTAACAAAAGTCGATCCTCAGATGACAAACTTGGCGTTGCACTAATTTCATCTGGATTACTGGTATTAGATTCCTGTTGCACTATTTCACTATCCATTTTTCTTTTGATGACCTTACCGCTTCGTAATACGGTTAAGTTCGTATTCATAAATGGTAATATCCAAGTAAATTCAGCCCTACTTTCCTTCTTCGGGAACTGAATTTTCAAAAGTCCCGGGTTTGGTAAACCAAATTTTTATAACGACTCTATAGAAAAGCGTCGTCAACCTGGTTCGTTTTGTAACATATAAATTACGAAGCGATAATTACTTTTCTCAATGCAAAAATCAACTCAGATATTTAAAGATTATTAGTCTCACCTTTATTGCTTGATATGTCTTAATATTCTTTTTAAGACCGTAAAATACATAAATTCACTTGACTAGGTCAACACATAACATGTACGTAGTCACAACTATCCCATAATAATCTCTCTTACCGATATTAAAAACATTCTTCTTTTCTGTTAATTTAAAATGAACATTCTACTAAGTATATTACATATTTATGAACACTTTTTGCCCACGGTACAGGTAAATATTATGCAAACTAAAGTATTTCGTTATAATATTTACTATATATCTATATCAAAAATTGTTAAAATTTTGGTTTAACATGGCCACTGCCAAAACTATGATGGCCACCAACTTCAAATTTTCACCAAATATGCCCCTCAACACTCCCAATAATTCCACCAAATTTCACTGAGATATCTCAATATTTACTATATATCAATATTAAAAAGTTCCTAAAATTTTGGTATAACTTGGCCACCGTCAAAACTATGAGATCCAGCAACTTCAAATTTTCACCAAATATGCCCCTTAGCACCCCCAATATATCCAGAAAATTTTATTCAGATATTTCACTATTTACTATATATCTATATCAAAAAATTGTTAAAATTTTGGTATAACTTGGCCACCACCAAAACTATGATGGACACCAACTTCAAATTTTCACCAAATATGCCCCTAAACACCCCAATTAATCCATCAAACTTCATTCAGATATCTCAATATTTACTATATATCTATATCAAAAAATGTTAAAATTTTGGTATAACTTGGCCACCGCCAAAACTATGATGGCCACCAACTTCAAATTTTAACCAAATATGCCCCTCAACACCCCCAATATATCCACCAAATTTCATTCAGATATCTCGATATTTATTATATATCTATCTAAAAAATTCTTAAAATTCTGGTATAACTTGGCCACCGCCAAAACTATCAGGGCCACCAACTTCAAATTTTCACCAAATATGCCCCTCAACACCCCCAATATATCCACCAAACTTCATTCAGATATCTCAATATTTACTTTATATCTATATCAAAAAATTGTTAAAGTTTTGGCATAACTTGGCCACCGCCAAAACTATGAAATCCACCAACTTCAAATTTTCACCAAATATGCCCCTTAACAAGCTCAATATATCCACCAAATTTCATTAAGATATCTCAATATTTAATATATATCTATATCAAAAAATTCTTAAAATTTTGGTATAACTTTGCCACCGCCAAAACTATTATGGCCACCAACTTCAAATTTTCACCAAATATGCCCCTCAACACCCCTAATATATCCGTCAAATTTCATTCAGATATCTCAATATTTACTATATATCTATATCAAAATATTGTTTAAAGTTTGATATAACTTGTCCACCGCCTAAACTATGATGGCCACCAACTTCAGATTTTCACCAAATATGCCCCTCAACACCCCAATATATCCACCAAATATCATTCAGATATCTCAATATTTACTATATATCTATATCAAAAATTGTTAAAATTTTGGTTTAACATGGCCACTGCCAAAACTATGATGGCCACCAACTTCAAATTTTCACCAAATATGCCGCTCAACACTCCCAATAATTCCACCAAATTTCACTCAGATATCTCAATATTTACTATATATCAATATCAAAAAATTTCTAAAATTTTGGTATAACTTGGCCACTGTCAAAACTATGGGATCCAGCAACTTCAAATTTTCACCAAATATGCCCCTTAGCACCCCCAATATATCCAGAAAATTTCATTCAGATATTTCACTAGTTACTATATATCTATATCAAAAAATTGTTAAAATTTTGGTATAACTTGGCCACCACCAAAACTATGATGGACACCAACTTCAAATTTTCACCAAATATGCCCCTCAACACCCCAATTAATCCATCAAACTTCATTCAGATATCTCAATATTTACTATATATCTATATCAAAAAATGTTAAAATTTTGGTATAACTTGGCCACCGCCAAAACTATGATGGCCACCAACTTCAAATTTTAACCAAATATGCCCCTCAACACCCCAATTAATCCATCAAACTTCATTCAGATATCTCAGTATTTACTATATATCTATATCAAAGAATTCTTAAAATTTTGGTGTAACTTGGCCACCACCATAACTATGATGGCGACCAACTTCAAATTTTCACCAAATATGCCCCTCAACACCCCCCAATATATCCATCAAACTTCATTCAGATATCTCAATATTTACTTTATATCTACATCAAAAAATTGTTAAAGTTTTGGCATAACTTGGCCACCGCCAAAACTATGATGGACACCAACTTCAAATTTTCACCAAATATGCCCCTCAACACCCCCAATATATCCACCAAACTTCATTCAGATATCTCAATATTTACTTTATATCTATATCAAAAAATTGTTAAAAATTTGGTATAACTTGGCCACCGCCAAAACTATGATGGCCACCAACTTCAAATTTTCACCAAATATGCCCCTCAACACCTCCAATATATCCACCAAATGTCATTCAGGTATCTCAATATTTACTATATATCTATATTAAAAAATTGTTAAAAATTTGGTGTAACTTAGCCACCGCCTAAACTATGATGGCGACCAACTTCAAATTTTTACCAAATATGCCTTTCAACACCCCCTATATATCCACCGAATTTCATTCAGATATCTCAATATTTACTTTATATCTATATCAAAAAATTGTTAAAATTTTGGTATAACTTGGCCACCGCCAAAACTATAACGGCCATCAACTTCAAATTTTCACCAAATATGCCCCTCAACACCACCAATATATCTACCAAATTTCATTCAGATATCTCAATATTTACTATATACCTATATCAAAATATTCGTAAAATTTTGGTATAACTTGGCCACCGCCAAAACTATGAGCTTTCCATTTAAAAGGTCTAAATCCACTTAAATTTTGCGCCACTAACAGCTCAAATTCTGAAACTCGGTGCAGAATTTGAGTAGAATTTGAGCTCTCAGAAGAAACAACTCCCAAAATTTGAGCTTTCGATTTAAAGGCTCTAAGTGCATTTCAAAGGTGGTCCTGCAAACTTCACGCTGCAGGACCACCTAAAACTCAAATTCTGGAACTATGTCCAGATATTCAGTAGAATTTGAGCTCACAGAAAAACCAACTCCCAGAATTTGAGCTCTCGATGTAAAAGATCTAAGTCCACTTAAAACTTGCGCCACTAGCAGCTCAAATTCTGAAACTCGGTGCAGAATTTGAGTAGAATTTGAGCTCTCAGAAAAAACAACTCCCAGAATTTGAGCTCTCAAATTTAGTGATCTAAGTCCACTTAAAACTTGCGCCACTAGCAGCCTCAATTCTGAAACTCGGTGTAGAATTTGAGAAGAATCTGAGCTCTCAGAAAAACCAACTCCCAGAATTTGAGCTTTCAATTTAAAGGCTCTAAGTCCATTTGAAAGGTTGTCCTGCCAACTTCACGCTGCAGGACCACCAAAAGATCCACCAATCAAGATAATGAATCATAGATTATCTTAGAAAGCACTGTTTCCTTCAACATTTCTTCTGCACACACATTAGGGTCTAGTAAAACAATCATATCTGGGAGTCATGTTTTACTATCTGAATATTTGGAAGTAATGGTAGCCTACAGTAACTAAAGGTTCAATAATTCGAGATAAACAAAGAAAAAGAGGCAAATATAATTTTAAAATATAGTTTATAATGTGGATTTCTTGTTGTGTTTCATGTTTTTGTTCCCCTTTACCATCCGTCTTATCGTTTCCTTTTCTAGACCTATTGTAAACCCTAACATTTTCAATCGCATCACTAAGACTAATGTATAAGAAATAAGACAGAAAAAATTATGCCAGTGAAGATAGAATATTTGTATGCTGCGACCGAATTAAGTCAGAGTGTACATATAAAACTACGGTATATAGTATAAGAGTGTACTAAATTTCTGAAATGTTTTCGTAGCCATATTTCACAATTGTATAATTTATTATTAGTCGATATGAGTTTACAAGAAATTTCAAGAACTGGATAAAAGCCTTGTTTGCTGCTTGTAGTATAAATAAATGGCGTAGAATCTAAATTGTAGTAGTATTACAATCATTTTGTACTTTAAATATATAGCTTTACAGCTACCTATTTGAAGTTGCCGTATTACAATATTTGTACACAATAATGTGCTGAAGCCGTGACGATACGTGCATATTTTTGTAAGTTTCGAAGTATATTTAAAACATATTCTTCATGCATTAAAAAGATTAAAATAACTGCTCACGTTTAGTTTCAAACACTGTTTACAAATTCTCAAGGAAGTATTTTAATTGGGCAGAACCTCTCATACAAATTTCGAGGTAACTGCACATATAGTAATCCAGGCTTTTAGGAATTTTAAGTTTACTGGGTAAGAAGAAGTAAATTCCTGGTTTCCAAAAATGTGTTCCACTTGACTACAACAAAATGAAGTGGTTTGGAAACAAAGTGTTTTTTTTTCTTAAAGCTTATATTCTACTCAAATTCTGGAACGAGTTTCTGAATTTGAGCTTTTGATAGTCCTGGTACGATGCGTTCAAAATTGAATCGATGAGTAGAAAAACGAGAACATTCCAAAAATAAAGGATAACATTCCATGATAACAATTTCTCTATAACTAAATATCCAATCCCATTACGTTTTTGGATTTTTGCGAAATGAAAGGTTTTAACATACGCTACAAATCACCCATACAGATTTTTTGTACGTAAACAATGGTATTTCCGATAAGCAGTTTTACTTTTCGTTTTTCAAAAGTAACGTGTTGGGGAATATTCTCCTTTTTCTACTCACTGATTCAATTGCATCTTTTAAGTGGACTTAGACCCTTTAAATTGAAAGCTCAAGTTCCGGGTCTTTTTTTAAAGCTCAAATTCTACTGAATATCTGGAAGGAGTTTGAGAATTTGAGCTTTCGGTGGTCCTGCAGCGTGAAGTTGGCAGGACCACCTTAAAAATGGACATAGAGCCTTTAAATTGAGAGCTCAAATTCTGGGAGTTGGTTTTTTTGAGAGCTCAAATTCTACTAAATATATGGACATAGTTTCAGAATTTGAGTTTTCGGTGGTCATGCAGCGTGAAGTTGGCAGGACCACCTTTCAAATGGACTTAGAGCCTTTAAATTGAAAGCTCAAATTGTGGGAGTTGGTTTTTCTGAGAGCTCAAATTCTGCACCGAGTTTCAGAATTTGAGCTGCTAGTGGCGCAAGTTTTAAGTGGACTTACACCTTTCAAATTGAAAGCTCAAACTCCGGGAGTTGGTTTTTTTGAAAGCTCAAATTCTACTGAATATCTGGACAGAGTTTCAGAATTTGAGTTTTCGGTGGTCCTGCAGCGTGAAGTTGGCAGGACCACCTTTCAAATGGACTTAGAGCCTTTAAATTGAAAGCTCAAATTATGGGAGTTGGTTTTTCTGAGAGCTCAAATTCTACTCAAATTCTGCACCGAGTTTCAGAATTTGAGCTGTTAGTGGTCCTGCCAACTTCACGCACCTTGTCTGTGTATGCCAACATAAATTAAATTCATTAACTGCGCATTTTGTGTCTCGCTTATGTTTGGGCAGCTTCAGATCTCTAAAAATCTAAAGTTCGGTTCCCAATCAAAACCCTTTCTTTTTAACAGTATTTTAGTCAAAAACTAATTTTTTTATACTCATTGTTTATTCTATAATATAAAATATTCTCTTCTCTCTTTTTTTTATTTCAAAATACTAACGAAAAAATTACTGCTAATCGTTACTGCATCTTTAGTGCTTCTAGAAAACATATAGTTCAGTTAGTGTTTCACTATTAATGTAGTTATGGCCAATTACATGTTATGAAACTCTCATAAGATATACATGGGGAATTATTCATTGCCTCAAATTCCAGCAAAATTCAAAAGCACTGATAATCTCTTCTAGTGCAATCGTTAGTGCATTGTTAGTGCTTCTTAGTGCATCAACATCTAACTTTAATGCTTCATTAGTGTAGGTTCTACGAGTAAAAGAAACATTGGGAGTAAGCGTGAACTTTGCCACCGCACTTCAAGCACTGACAAAAAGAAATAGTGAAATTCGTTAGTACATCGTTAGTGCTTCTAGAAAACACTAATAGTTTGGTTATTGCTTTAGTACTAGTCAGGTTATGGCCAATTACACGTCACGAAACTCCAATAAGAAATACATGGGGATTTTTTTATTGCGTCAATTTTCCGTCAGATTCAAAAGCACTAATGATCTCTTCTAGTCCAATCATTAGTGCTTCTTGGAGCACAAACACCCAACATTAGTATTTCAATAGGTTGGACGCCAGAAGCGAAAAAACATTAGCTTCCCAAGAAAGCACTAACGATGAAACCTAGTGCAATCGATAGTGCATCGTTTGTACTTATAGAAAACACTATTAGTTTCGTTAGTGCTTCAATATTAGTTTAGATATGCCTAATTGTATGTAAGAAAAACAGGGGAATATTTCATTGGGTCAAGTTCTCGTGAAATTCAAAAGCACTAATGATCTATTCTAGTGCAAACGTTAGTGCTTCGCTAGTGCTTGCTAGTGCACCAACTCTGAACATTAGAGTTTCTCATCTTGAATGTTTTTGTGGGGAGGAGCTAGCATTGCTAGAGCTTTATAAAACACTAAGAATTGTCGTTAGTGCTTTAATGAATAATGCTGACAGGACTAAATTTAAATTTATGGAATTTTACACTAATTGTCCAACAAAGGTGTGGTAACTGCCAATGGTTAGTGCACTGTTAGTGCTCCACAAAACGCTAATCTCTAACGTCTGTGCCATCACGGTTTAAGAGTTATTAGATCTAATAAATAACTTGGGCGGGGTTAACTCCAGGTTTTTCAACTTTTACACAATTATTGTAAAATTTGATAAATTTTAATTGAGTTCCGTCCGAGTTATTCACTAATACATCTTAAACTATGATAGCACTATCGTGACTGCTTAGTATTTTTAGAACACTAAAAAAAGCACAAACCTTTAGCGATTACCCTACTTTTTGATGGACAATTATTGTAAAAATCGATAAATTTAAATTTATCCTAATTAATAACTCCTAAATTATGATAGCACTAGCATTAGTGCTTAGTTTATGGAACACTAACCGCGGGTATTGTCTTATTCTGCCTGTCAATTAGTGTAAAATTGTATAAAAAACTGAATGATTTGAAGCCCGTGTTGTTCATTAATAACTCCTAAACTATGGTAGCAGTAACGTTAATGCTTAATGTCATTTGCAGCGCTAACAGTGCACTAACCTTTGGCGTTTATTGCACCTTTGTTCGACAATCATTGTAAAATTCAATCATATTAAATTTAGTCCTTCAGGAGCGAGGCTATATGAGATGTGGACCTACTGATTAACGTGGAATCAGAACCACATGAGCTCCCTCCGGGAATTTAACCCGGGTCTCCCACGCCAAAGGCGCGTACGCTAACCGCTTAGCCACGAAGGAGTTTAGGGCTAAAAAAGTTGACGCTAAATATTGTTAAATTGGCTTCAGCTCACCAAGCTCTAAGTAACCATTAATAAAGAGAGGGAATATTAATATTCCAAAAAATAATCTTACTGTAATTTGTTATATCTTTAGTTCGTACGAGCTCGTAATTTTACAGAAAATAAGTCAACAGCGTCGAATTTTTCACACAGTGAACAGCCAGTGCTGATTTTTTATTTCTTTTATTTCTATTATTATTTCTTTTCGTTAAGAAAAGTCATCTACAGGCAATAATGCGAATTATATGATATACTTTTAAACATGGTAATTCTTCTACTGGTTCTGTCAGAACAGAGGTTAATTGTTCATGCTATTGTATTACAGTGGACTTTATGTTCCTACAGGTTTTTAAGAAGAAATTTGCGACTGTCCATCTGTTTTTTTTTTTTTTTTTTTTTTTTTTTTTTTTTTTTTTTTTTTTTGCGATAAGGTGACTAAACTATTTGCTTTTCTTACAAAAATGTTATATATATTTTTGCTTCGTCCAATTCTTATATTGAAGCTTGTGCCTTGGTAGATTGGGTTAAGATGATAGGGGGCGTTCAGAACAATCGCATTCACCCAAAGGGGCGCTACACTCGAAAAGGTTGAAAACCACTGCTCTAACGAATGGCAATACTTTTTCTTAGTACTTGAAGTAGGGGCGGTCAGCGTGTAATTACTCTCTATTATTGCTTTGGTTCTAGAGTGCTATACTGATGAAGTACAGTGAAACCTGTCTTCAGCGGAATCGAGCGGGACTCGCAGAAATTTCGGTTAAAGACAGGTTTCCGCTTAATGGAGATAGACCTTTCCTTTAAAAAATATATATATGCTTATAACGGACATAATGAGAAAATATATTGATGTACGGAACTTGTTCAACTACAGTACTTTTTCCTTCTACGGATTAATACCCCCCAAAAAACTTAAAATAAACACAAAATATGCTGTGCACATTTTCCTTTATTTTTCCCAATAGTCAAGCAGGATTTTTTGCATACATTGCTACTACTTGGCTGCGGTATACTTCAGGACACAGAAAAGCTTTCTCTGGAATTTTGAAAGTCCTCTGAGCTCTTTCCTCCTTGTTTTCACGACACGTGATGGAGATATATAACTTCTGCTTTACCTCAATTCCTTTTTTCCAGAACTTTGTTTTGTCAGTTTTCTTCTCATTTTTGTTGGCTGTCGCTAGTTGCTACACAAGCGGAACAGAAGTACGCCTACAAAGAAGACTGACAGCTGACATGCTACGTAGGACTAGCGAAAAATTGTGGGAGCTGAATATGAGTAGTGATTGACGAAGGTCAACACTATCCATAAAGATTTAACAAAGAACGAAGTATTTATCGCAGACAGTATATCTTTACCCTCTCACAGGATGGTTAAAAATTTTCTAAACGATGTAGTCTGAAACTCAGAATTTTCCGTTAAAGGTTTATTTTGCTTTCCGTTGTCCGCATAACACAGTTTCCGCTTAATGAAGGGACTTTTACATGTCTTTTACTCCAAAATCCATGGGACCATGAAATATTTCCCTTTAAGACAGTTTTCCGTTTAATAAAGGGTCCGTTGAAGGCAGGTTTTACTGTACTAGAGGTTGGTGCACTAAGAAGCATTAACGACGCTCTAAAGCAGCGTTTCCCAACCGGTGTGCCGCGGCACACTGGTGTGCCGCGAATGGGCCGCTGGTGTGCCGCGAGCAAATCGAAACAAATTATTAATTCTGTAGGAACCAAATTGCAAGACATAGGGGAAAATGTATATTTGTATTTCACATTACTATGAACCTCTACTATAAATCTACAATTTTAAGTTTCATAATGTGTTACTTTTCTGTACATTTTTAATGTTGAAAAACGTATTTATCATTGTCATGACCATTATTGCTTCTTTATTGTTGCAGACTATTTCGTAACTTGAAATTTTAACATATCATTCAATAAATTCAACAAAGCAAACATGCATACAAATTGCCTACATTTGTGTTTTAAAAGTATAGGAGATATGTTTATTTGTTCGTTATTTAGTGATCTTCCCTTCTAGTTAAAGGTTAGATACAGTTTTCGAAAGAGAAAGTGGATTTTTAAAAACCCGAGTCCTATATTTCATTGCAATTGTTTTCTATTTTAAAATTAGAATGAAAAATAAGCATAATGATTTACCACGGGGGAAAATCAGTGATCGAGCTTTCTTCTCTGTAAGAAGGAGATCAGTGATCACATAAAAATACCACGGTATTTTATATTTACAAATAATAATAGTTATATATATATATATATATATATATATATATATATATATATATATATATATATATATATATATATATATATATATATATATATATATATATATATATATATAATATGGTTGTGCCGCGAGAATTCAAGTTACACCTGTAGTGTGCCGCAAGTTGAAAAAAGTTGGGAAACGCTGCTCTAAAGCATGGCACTATTCTTTCGTTAATGCTTGAAGTGGGAGCAGCGTGAACTTGGCCCCTAAATGTTTTTTACTTGTAGCACCGACACTAATGAAGAACTAATGTTAAGTGTTGGTGCACTAAGAAGCACTAATTATTCACTAACGAAATGCACTAGAAGAAATCAATAGTGCTTTTGAATTTGGCGGGAATTTGACGCAACGAGAAATTCCCCATGTATTTCTTTGGGAGTTTCGTACAGGCCCGTAGCCAGCCCAAAAATGTAGGGGGGGCCCGGCTGAAGTTAGGGGGGGCCCGATCCAACCATATGATAGTTCATCACCATATTATAGTTCTTTTGCAAGCCTACTGTAAAAATTCTCAGGGGCCAGCAAAAATTTAGGGGGGGCCCGGCCCCCCCTAGACCCCCCTGGATACGGGCCTGTTTCGTGATATAATTTTTCCATATCTACACTAATGATGAAGCACTAACGAAACTATTAGTGTTCTCTAGAAGCACGAACGATGCTCTAATGAATAACACTTTTTTGTTAGTGCTTAAAGTGGGGGTCAGCGTGTAATTACTCTCTATTATTGATTTGGCTTTAGAGCATACTAACGAAGCACTAGTGTTAGAGGTTGGTACACTAAGAAGCACTATCGATTGCATGAAAGTGATCATTAGTGCTTTTGAATTTGGCGGGAATTTGACGCAATGACAAATTCCCCATGTGTTTCTTATGGGAGTTTAGTGACATGTAACAGGCCATATCTTAATTAAAAATGAATCACTAACGAAACTATTAGGGTTTTCTAGAGGCACTAACGATGCACTAACGAATACCACTTTTTTTCTAGAGTCTACAGTGATCCACTAACATTAGGGTTTGTTGCATTAAGAAGCACTAACAAATGGCACTAATTTTTTAGTGCTTGAAGTGGGAGGCAGCGTAAACTTGGCCTACAAAGGTTTATTTACTTGTAGCGTCTACACTAATCAAGCACTAGCGTTTGAGCTTGTACACTAAGAAACACTAACGATGCACTAACGAATGACACTAATTTTATCGTTAGTGCGTCATGTGGGGGCCAAGTTCAGGCACCTCACCGTTTATATTAGTTGCCCTTACATAGAAATACATAAAGTTTCTAACAAATCATAATAAACTTATTCTAACAATACCTTAGTGTAACAATTAAATATATAATTCATATAACGATATAAAATCTAACAATATAAATTTTAAGATATTTAAATTCAATTATCATAACAATAATATATTCTAATAATTATTCAAATATTTGAAACTTTCTATGGTTAGAATGAGGTACTTATCATTTGTTGCAAACTATAAGGTTTGTATAAATGCAGTCAGGTAATAAACAAAGAAACATGCTTATTAAGATTTACCATTTTTTAAATAAAATAATTGTTTACAACGGTACGATAATATCTGTCACAGAACCGAGATCTGAAATTGTAGCATTTTCCAATAACGTTTACTTACTAGAGTAGGGTTGCCATATTTCAATTGAAAAATGAAACGGTTGTTTTTTAGTGAAAGATTTAATCTTAGGGTACGGTTATGCTGAAATTTTCCTTTTTAATCCTTTGTTTTTGGTTTCCTATCAGGAATCTTTCTTCATAGGACATCAAGTTTACGCCAAGTTTAGCGATCAGTTTTTCTCACTCATGGCAAATCATGGCTGCCAGCGAAAACCTTCCAAGAGTTTCTGCAGATCAGGCATCAACAGGATATTTGAAAACTTTTATGCTGCTTATTCCTTATTGTGCGATAATATTATGAATCAAACATGTTATTATGGTCTTCACATCATTCATTTTCAGAACACAACTCTGAAATTTAGTTTAGAAGTGATGAAATTACAGCAGCGAATGCCCTGAACAATAACTTGAAGTAAAGATAACATCGCTGAGCTACTATGTGTGAGAATGAATAGCTGTGCACTTGATCTTCCACTGCAAAACACAAACATTTTTTCTTGAAAGAGGAAAGGAGTTATGAAACTTCACTCGGAATCTGTATAACGAAGTTTTATTTTAACAGTGTGTTCGTTTTGCTTTTTCTGTCTCGTTTAAGGAGGAAAAGGGAAGGATGAAAAATTAAATTTTTGGTATAAAAGTACCCTAATAAAACTCTTTGAAATAAAATGCCATATATTTATTTATACCAAAAACTAAAATAATAATGTTGCATTTCACAGAATACTCCACTTCTAGGAAGAATAAAATTCTCACTCGTAAGTACACATTCACAGAATCCACTACACGTCGTGGTTTAATTTTGACAGATTTGAAGTTCAACTTCCAGCAGTTTCAACGTCATTTTACCCCTTTCTTTATTAAATCATGGATTGTCGCAAGTTTCATTTGAAACAAGAACTGAGAGCAGAAATAATACTTTTCTTAAGTAATTCATTTGTCACATAATTTCGGGAAATACCAAAGCTTGTCCGAGAGGTCGGAAGAGTAAGTTGGATTTAGAGAGACTCCCGGCTATTTCGGGAGAGATGACAAGCCTACTATTAACATCAGTTTTACAATTTATCGTTGAAGTTACTTCTCTCGTTTGTACACTGAATATACAGTAAAGAAACTTTCAACTGCAACATAGTATTGCAAAAGGCAAAGACATACTAAACTAGCCTCTTCAGTTTACTGCAATTCTTCTTTAGCAGTACTGCAATTCTCCGCGGTGGCTCAGTGGTAAAGCGTTCACCTCCGGTGCTTGGGGTCCCTGGTTCGATCCCAGCTCGCGCCGTGTGGACATAGTGGTGGACAAACACTGTGCTCGTGGGTTTTCTCGAGGTTCTCCCCTTCCTCCCACTTTCTTCATTTCACTCATATCTCATTATCACCGTCTCCTTTAGCCTACCCGGCATAACCGTGGATTTTTACTTAAGGATTTTTTCATTTCATTTTTCACATTTACAACATATACATTCAAAACAATTTATACAATAATGTAAAACAATATTCCTATATTTATAAAAATAATGTAATTAAATTATCCATTTAAACGTAATTTAATTGATAATTTATTAAATTGTAAATTGGAAAAAGAAATTCTTCATTTCTCTGAATAATAAAAATCAAAATTTCCTTTCCTATAAAAAAAATCGAGGAATTGCTGAATTAATTTTGTCTCTTAATGCTAAGAAACATTTTTTCACGTTTCAATGCTGAACATGAAAATCATCTACCAGTCGGAGACATTAAAAAACGTGGTGAACAAAATCGATAAAAAATAACCGGTAAAACACACTGGTATATGTTAAATATTATGATAAATGAAAAAAGTTAGAGAATATATTGGGGTTATTGAGTGATACATTTTCGCCAAATTCCAAAATGCAGACCATTAGAGTTTCGACTGAATCAAAATTTTAACCGGATTCTGATATACATACCGTAAATATTATGATAATTCACTGAAAGTTAGTGGATATATTCGCAGTACTCAGAGATATAATTTTTTGATATAGGTATATAGTAAATATTGAGATATCTGAACGAAATTTAGTGGATGTATTGGCGGTGTATAGATATATATTTGGTGAATATTTCAAGTTGGTGGCCTTCATAGTTTTGGCGGTGGCCAAGTTAAACCAAAATTTTAACAATATTTTAATATACACATATAGTAAATATTGAGATATCTGAATGAAATTTGGTGGATATATTGGGGGTGCTGAGGGACATATTTGGTGAAAATTTGAAGTTGGTTGCCTTCATAGTTTTGGCGGTGGCCAAGGTATTCCAAAATTAAAAAAAATTTAATATAGATATATAGTAAATATTGAGATATCTGATTGAAATTTGGTGGATATATTGAGGGTGTTGAGGGACATATTTGGTAAAAATTTGAATTTGGTGGCCATCATAGATTTGGCGGTGGCCAAGTTTTACCAAAATTTTAACAATTTTTTGATATAGATATATAGTAAATATTGAGATATCTGAATGAAATTTGGTGGATATATTGCGGGTGTTAAGGGGCTAATTTGGTGAAAATTTGAAGTTGGTGGCCGTCATAGTTTAGGCGGTGGCCAAGTTATACCAAAATTTTAACAATTTTTTGATATAGATATATAGTAAATATTGAGATATCTGAATGAAATCTGGTGGATGTATTGGGGGTGTTGAGGGGAATATTTGGTACAAAATTTGAAGTTGGTGGCCATCATAGTTTTGGCGGTGGCCAAGTTATACCAAATTTTTAACAATTTTTTTATATAGATATATAGTAAATATTGAGATATCTGAATGAAGTTTAGTGGATATATTGGGGGTGTTGAGGGGCATATTTGGTGAAAATTTGAAGTTGGTGGCCATCATAGTTTTGGTGGTGGCCAAGTTATACCAAAATTTTAAGAATTTTTTGATATAGATATATAGTAAATATTGAGATATCTGAATGAAATTTGGTGGATGTATTGGGGGTGCTGAGGGGCATATTTGGTGAAAGTTTGAAGTTGGTGGTTGTCATAGTTTTAGCGGTGGCCAAGTTACACCAAAATTTTAACAATTTTTTAATATAGATATATAGTAAATATTGAGATACCTGAATGAAATTTGGTGGATATATTGGGGGTGTTGAGGGGCATATTTGGTGAAAATTTGAAGTTGGTTGCCATAATAGTTTTGGCGGTGGCCATGTTTTACCAAAATTTTAAGAATTTTTTGATATAGATATATAGTAAATATTGAGATATCTGAATGAAATTTGGTGGATATATTGGGGGTGTTAAGGGCATATTTGGTGAAAATTTGAAGTTGGTGGCCGTCATAGTTTAGGCGGTGGCCAAGTTATACTAAAAATTTAACAATTTTTTGATATAGATATATAGTAAATATTGAGATATCTGAATGAAATTTGGTGGATGTATTGGGGGTGTTGAGGGGCATATTTGGTGAAAATTTGAAGTTGGTGGCCGTCATAGTTTTTGCGGTCGCCAAGTTAGAGCAACATTTTAACAATTCTTTGATATAAATATATAGTAAATATTGAGATATCTGAATGAAATTTGCTGGATATATTGGGGGTGCTGAGGGGCATATTTGGGGAAAATTTGAATTTGGTGGCCGTCATAGTTTTGGCAGTGGCCAAGTTATACCAAAATTTTAACAATTTTTTGATATAGATATATAGTAAATATTAAGATGTCTGAATGAAATTTAGTGGATATATTGGTGGTGTAGAGGTATATATTTGGTGAAAATTTCAAGTTGGTGGACCTCATAGGTTTGGCGGTGGCTAAGTTATACCAAAATTTTAACAATTTTCTAATACAGATATATAGTAAATATTGAGATATCTGAATGAAATTTGGTGGATTTATTGGCGGTGTAGAGATATATATTTAGTGAAAATTTCAAGTTGGTGGCCCTCATAGTTTTGGCGGTGGCCAAGTTATACCAAAATTTTACGAATATTTTGATATAGGTATATAGTAAATATTGAGATATCTGAGTGAAATTTGACGGATACATTGGGGGTGTTGAGGTATATATTTGGTGAAAATTTCAAGTTGCTGGCTCTCATAGATTTGGCGGTGGCCAAGTTAAACCAAAATTTTACGATTACTTTGATATAGGTATATAGTAAATATTGAGATATCTCAATGAAATTTGGTGAATGTATTGGGAATGTTGAGGGGCATATTTGGTGAAAATTTCAAGTTGGTGGCCCTGATAGTTTTGGGGGTGGCCAAGTTATACCAAAATTTTCACAATTTTTTAATATAGATATATAGTAAATATTGAGATATCTGAATGAAATTTGGGGGATATATTGGGGGTCTTGAGGGACATATTTGGTAAGAATTTGAAGTTGGTGGCCATCATAGTTTTGGCAGTGGCCAAGTTATACTAAAATCTTAACAATTTTTTAATATAGATATATAGTAAATATTGAGATATCTGAATGAAATTTGGTGGATATATTGGGAGTGTTGAGGGGCACATTTGGTGAAAATGCGAAGTTGGTGGCCATCATAGTTTTGGCAGTGGCCAAGTTATACCAAAATTTTAACAATTTTTTAATATAGATATATAGTAAATATTGAGATATCTAAATGAAATTTGGGGGATATATTGGGGGTGTTGAGGGGCATATTTGGTGAAAATTTGAAGTTGGTGGCCGTCATAGTTTAGGCGGTGGCCAAGTTATAACGAAATTTTAACAATTTTTTGATATAGATATATAGTAAATATTGAGATATCTGAATGAAATTTAGTGGATGTATTGGGGGTGTTGAGGGTCATATTTGGTGAAAATTTGAAGTTTTTGGCCATCATAGTTTTGGCGGTGGCCAAGTTATACCAAAATTTTAACAATTTTTTAATATAGATATACAGTAAATATTGAGATATCTGAATGAAATTTAGTGGATATATTGGGGGTGTTGAGGGGCATGTTTGGTGTAAATTTGAAGTTGGTGGCCCTGATAGTTTTGGCGGTG
The DNA here is from genome assembly GCF_964235325.1 of Thermobia domestica. Lineage (NCBI taxonomy): Eukaryota > Metazoa > Arthropoda > Insecta > Zygentoma > Lepismatidae > Thermobia > Thermobia domestica. Next base: position 253,744,129 of record NC_137458.1, on the reverse strand, counting down.
GCCAAGTTATACCAAAATTTTAAGAATTTTTTGATATAGATATATAGTAAATATTGAGATATCTGATTGAAATTTGCTGGATATATTGGGGGTGCTGAGGGGCATATTTGGTGAATATTTGAAGTTGGTGGCTCTCACAGTTTTGGTGGTGGCCAAGTTATACCAAAATTTTAAGAATTTTTTGATATAGATATATAGTAAATACTGAGATATCTGAATGAAATTTGGTGGATATATTGGGGGTGTTGAGGGGCATGTTTGGTGTAAATTTGAAGTTGGTGGCCCTGATAGTTTTGGCGGTGGCCAAGTTATACCAAAATTTTAACAATTTTTTGATATAGATATATAGTAAATATTGAGATATCTGAATGAAATTTGCTGGATAAATTGGAAGTGTTGAGGGGCATATTTAATGAAAATTTGAAGTTGGTGGCCATCATAGTTTCGGCGGTGGCCAAGTTATACCAAAATTTTAAGAATTTTTTGATATAGATATATAGTAAATATTGAGATATCTGAATGAAATTTGGTGGATATATTGGGGGTATTGAGGGGCATATTTGGTGGAAATTTCAAGTTGGTGGCCCTCATAGTTTCGGCGGTGGCCAAGAAAATGTTCTGGTCAGTAAATTAGACACACCCAGTTTTAAGAGAAGCAGCACCTGGTGGAATACTTTTTAACTACAATTTAACCTTTCGTGCAGTTTTTCTGAATATATAGGAGAAATACACTCACGACACATTCAGAAATATTCATGACGAAAAGTAGAGTTTTCCGTAAAGTGAGACAAAATAAATGTTAGTTGTATAGTACAGTAATATCTTACTGTAAGTACGATTTAAAAAGAATGTTTATGTTGATTCTAAAATCCAGAAATAAAAAAATGTTCCCTCTAAACGAATTTTCTTAACATCTAAACCAATGGTGTCAACCTGTGGGGTGAGCTCCTGCGTGGCTAAGCGGTTAGCGTTCGCGCCCTTGGCGTGGGAGACCCGGGTTCGATTCCCGGCGGGAGCTCATGTGGTTCGGATTCCACGTTAATCAGTAGGTCCACGTCTCACGCGAAGAGTGAGCAAAGTGTATGCAACGTATTAAAAGAACAAATTAAATTTGTACTTATAAATATCACAAACGTTCTAACAAAAAAAAGTTAATTTAAATGCCGTACTATCAGAAAATTACTATCGAGAAATCTGTGGTTTCATTGGGAACAAAGCTGCTACATAGTAATACTACACCACAAAAATATGCAGAAGTCTCGCTGAAAACAAATATAAAATGGTGAAATATGGTTATATTATTATTAGCAATAGTATTAGTATTAGTATTATTGTAGAAGATTTGAGAATTCAATATAACAGCATCCGAAACTTTAAAAAAGATGACAACAATGAGCTCAAGGTGGTTATGTAACGCATGCAAAATTCATGAAGAAGACGCCAGACAAATGAGATCGGGAAACACTATTTAAAAGCCATGGTGCCTTTTAATACAAGATTTGTTTCTTATCAGAACTACGAAGTGTGGGCGAACAACAGCCCCGTAGCCAGCCCAAAAATGTAGGGGAGGGCCGGCTGAAGTTAGGGGGGCCCGATCCAACCATATGATAGTTCATTACCATATTATAGTTCGTTTGCAAGCTTACTGTAAAACTTTTAGGGGGCCAGCAAAAATTTAGGGGGAGGGTGAACCCCCAGACCCCCCTGGATACGGGCCTGGCGAACAACATGTTTGCTTCTAAATAGATACGTTGTTCTATCTTTGTAAGTGTAGATCTGATAAAAATAAAACACTTGTTTATACTTCTATACCTTACAAAGTTACAGCATAATACGTCAGTAATAGCATAATCAGTAATACACTGACAGTAATGGTACATTTGAAATTAAATTAAATGAAATTGTAAATTTTACGCCCCACGATTATGCCGATTAGGCTACAGGACATGGTGATTATCAGAAATGGATCAAATGTTAGAATGAAGACAGTGTGAGGGAACGGGAGAACTCCTAGAAAACCCACGCATACGGTGTTTCTCCACCACGAAGTTCACTTGGCGCAAGCTGGGATTAATGGCACATTTCGTAGTGTACACTATCAGTAAAGACATTATTAGTAATTAGACTCAGTAATAACACTATCAGTAATGGCACATTCAATAATGCTACTATCAGTAATGATATTCAGTAATAGCATTATGAGTAATAACACTATAAGTAATGACACTATCATTACTATAGTATCATTAATGATTACTATAGTAATCATTAACTTGGATTACTGAAATAAAGTATCAGAAGCTGGTAACAAGAAATAGCATTATTAGTGGTATATCAAGAAGTTTGAGTAGCCACCGAAAGATGACAGCAGAACACTGTGTGATTCTTGACTGCAGCGTCATCTTTTGTAAGTTTCTGAAACTAGATCTTCCTTATCATCTTGTTCTTTCTTTTTTATTTCTTCTCACTGTGTGGGCATTCAAAATGTTTCCTAGTGGTCAGATATGTGATCGTGATCATGGCATTATCAGTAATGGCACTATCAGCATTCACACTATCAGTAATAGCACTATCAGTAATGATACTACCAGTTGCCATCGCGTTTCAGAAGCTCGTTTGATCGACTTATTATTTAGACCTCTATTAAGAAACAACAAACGCAAGCATATGAAAACATCCACAACTTTGAGGTTTCCGCTAGCTTGGAAGTGCAACCATTTTCGTGTAGTATGGTAAACAATGAGTTGAGATTAGGCAAATACTACACTGAATCCTTATTAAATACTATGTTTCATTCGAAAAGCTTTTTTTTTTACGAATTAAAACAAGCTTTATATTAACTTTATATAATGCTTAATAGACTTGAGTTTTAGCTCACTACCGTCATGTCAAGGCAGTACATACTGTGTTAATACATGAGAAAATAATGAGGTAAGATGTTATTGGCGACCACGAAAGAAAAACAATGTGATATAAAATAAACGAATCATTTAAAAGATTTTTTTTTTCAATCAACAAGTATTAAAACAAGGTATGTATGTACAAAAGTTAGGAATGTTCTCTTACTGATAATAAATTTAAAATGAGCAGATACCTTTAAAGCATATTTTTGCAGACTTTGAATAGAAGAGAAATATTTATGATTGTTTTATTTCTATTATAGCCTTCCAGGATACAATGGGAATTGTTTTTACTAATGGCTTGTTTAAATATCTTTATTGTTCAGATTTAATTATTATATTAAGATTTCTTTATAATTAATTACTTTTATGAATATAAAATAATGTCAACGCACTTGATGAAGGGTATTTATTGAGTACTCATTAGATGGATGATGTTAACACTGGATGATGTTGCTCATACGAGTCCTAGTTGACTATACTTTCATTAAGATTTGTAGTTGAAACCCTGGCGGTCAAATCCACGAAAGGTTCCAAAGGTTGTTCAGGGATATGAAGAAAAAAATACAATGGCTTATGGAGGACCACTACTCCTTACATTCCTTGTATGATAGGTACACTCAAGAAACAATATAGTTGGAAACTACACTGTCACTGATTGACAAGATAAACTGAAGATCACAGTATCTTATACTGAACAAGGAAAATGTAAAATTGCACAAATGACCGATATTCACAGATATTACATGGTGCCAGTTAATAAATTTCGACTTTACACACGACTTTCAACAACTAAGACAATAAAAGAACAATATACTTACGTTCCTTCAGTGAGTTTTACTTGAGAATAAAAGTGTACATTGACGTAGACTTCATTGCTTGTAAGTAATACATAGTTTTTTTTTTTCGCGTAGATAGTTTTCCATTATATAACTAAAGAAATCAACTAACTGTAATCTTCAAGATTTTAGCTGTCGTACGTGCGAACATGGAGATTTTTGCAATGAAGGTTAACTAGTGTACACTTCAAGAGATTGTTGCAAACTGCAAAAGTAAATTTGCCGTTTACTGGCCACAAAGAAAGGAGTTACACAAAGAAAGGAGACTCGCCAATTTGGTTTAAGTTCACTCGATCTTGGTCATCATATATCAGCCTGTGAAGCAGATCTAACTTGGATTACTAAAGCTGAAAATATATAAAGTTAACAATAATTTCTTTCTTCAGTTCATGAAAAAAATTAAATCTCTAACTAACAAAATTCGTAATATAATTACGCAAAGTAATCAAATACATATTTAAGAAATAAAGTATAAAAATTATGGTAATAAACCGTGAAAAATTCAGTATCAGAAGCTGGTAACAAGAAATAGCATTATTAGTGGTATATCAAGAAGTTTGAGTAGCCACCGAAAGATGACAGCAGAACACTGTGTGATTCTTGACTGCAGCGTCATCTTTTGTAAGTTTCTGAAACTAGATCTTCCTTATCATCTTGTTCTTTCTTTTTTATTTCTTCTCACTGTGTGGGCATTCAAAATGTTTCCTAGTGGTCAGATATGTGATCGTGATCATGGTATCTTGTTATTTAATAACTTATTATAATTAAAAAGGAATAAGCAATTTAAAGATCTCTGTTAAATTGTTAGAGATTTCCAAATGAAGGTTTTATTTTTAATTTACGTTACTTAGCGGTCGTCAGCCTTCAATGAAGTATAATTAAAAATGAAATGAGATCTTTCAGTTTTAAATCCCACGGTTAAATCCCACGGCAAGGCTAAAGGAGATGGTGATTATGAGAAATGAATGAATGGGTGGGTTGAAAAAAGTGGGAGGAAACGGGAGAACTCCGAGAAGACTTTCGCACAACGTGTATGTCCACCACAATGTATACTTGGCACAAGCTATGATCGAACCAAGGATCCTACAGCCAGAAGTAAACGCTCTACCACTGAGCCCACGCCGTACCGCTCTACCACTGAGCCTTAGCTCAATCTGAGTATAAAAAGACGTAGAGCATCGTTACAATATGAATTATAATAGTGTAAGTACATACATATTTATAAAATAGTGGCTCAGTTTAGCATTGGGTATTACTGCTGCCACTGGAGGCGTTAACTGGTACAGTATGTTGCTAAATTGGCTACGACTAATTATTAAATCCTTCACAATTTTTAAATTCTAAAATTTCGTCAATACACGGCATATAGAATGTCGACACATTACGTTTGATAAATGATCTTTCTAAAATACTAAATGTTCCAAATAAAGTATTGAATTATAAGCATAAGAAATAACACGTTATTGAAGTGGACGTAGACAGTGAGGTAGTATACACAATACATTTAAACAAGTTGTTTGTACTTTATCATCTTGTTCAGACATCCCACTTCTTCCACTTGTTTTAAAAAATGTGCTAGTCCTAATGTTCTACTTTTTCGCGAACTTAACTTTTCGACTGAAGCTGATTTGAAAGGAAACTATTCATTTATAAAATATATATTTTTTTTACATGTATTTCACAGTTACTTAATAGTATAATTATACGACTCGACTATCGACTCGACTTTCGACTATCATATACAGTATACCATTCTAAGGTCAAAAAGACAAATACTGTACAAATTTTGAACTTAATAATAATACTTATACGATCGTAGCGTGCTCAACTTTTCTTCTTGAAAGACAGGACAAATGAAACTGATTTTTGAGGAATTTTGTACGGCTACTTTTTAAAATTTCCAGTTACGTTTCAATATTACATACTAAATTATATATATATATATATATATATAAGGATGAAGGCCCTATTATGGCCATCCTAATGTGTTTTGTTCGATAACGTCCATAATTTTGCAATAGTTCTCATAAAAGTTTCTTCATGCTAAGTATCATGTTTCACATATATACACCCATAAAAAAGAAAGATACTTAGTAGTTTTCAAAGTTATTTCAAAGAATTGGAAATAATGCAAAGTGGCAATCAATAGAATCCTGGTTCCATTAGCTAAGTGGTAGCGTTCACCTCTGATGCTCGGGGTCCTTGGTTTTATACCAGCTCGCGCCAAGTGAGTTTTGTGAGGGACAAACATCCTGTTCGTGGGTTTTCTCGGGATTCGCCCATTTCCTCCCACTTTCTTCATTCCACCATTTCATTCATTTCTCATCATCACTGTCTCCTTTAGCGTTACCTGCGTAACCGTGGGACGTAAAAATTCAAGATTCCATTTCATTGTTTTCATTAATGGCCACAAGTGTGCGCTTAATAGACCTCAACAATGTTTTACAATTTGTGCTAATAATACAATCGGAAATTAACGAATGCAGTGTGTGAAAAAAATAGCAATGATTGTAATATCCATTTAGTCCATTTCATACACATTTTGACCGACTAATTTCGCCCAATCATATGCAGTTAACCAAAAGTCGCTTATATGGGTCTAAGGATAACAGCGTTGCCAGATCTAGCATAATGATGCTAGATCTAGCATAATTTGCATGTCTTTAGCATCTAACATCTTGCTTTTAGCATCCTGCCCAAATATAACATAATTTCAGCAAGTTTATCAAAAAGCCGTAAAACCTGGAGATGACAAAAAAGTTCGTCGCGAGAAGGAAAAGAACGGCAGAAATGTATCCTCTCTCATTGATTCATACAGTCGGTAAACCATACAGGCAGTCTTATTTTCCAAAGTAGTTTAGAAACGGCTTTGGGCTTTTTTTTTTTTTTTTTTTTTTTTTTTGTGGCTCCAAGCAGGGTTTCTAATCCTTTAACTGCGAGGCATGGGCGGAACTATGGGGCCATTCTCCCCCCAACTTTTTGAAAACTTCACTATCTTTATTTCTGACTTCATGGCCATCTTTATTCCTGAAATGAAAGGTCCGAGACCGACCAAAATTTTGCACTCCAGCACACAATTCCCAACTTCGCTTATGCTTCGAGGTAATTTTCTTTCAAAATATTTAAACAACCAGTTTGCATTCATTTATACGATATATACGCCATTGAGTCTGGAAACGACTGCAGTAGTTTAGTTGAGTTCAAGCTTTGGTACATGAAGTATTGAGTCCTATCCCGCATTCTTGCGCTCTGCGTATCTTAAGTTACGTTATCGTATCTCAGCTTCGTTTTTTTTTTTTTTTTTTTTTTCTTTTTTCTTTCAAAACTCCTAAATTAGTAATTATGAGGATCTAGCATAATTTGACCGAATCTAGCATAATTCCGAGCTATGAGTCTGGCAACGCTGAAGGAGAACGTGATGATATTAATAAGTAGTTTTCTCTTCAACGTATACGTATACAAGTACAATTAGCATAGCAAGGAAGTCTGAAATGTAACTCTAACAGGTAGTAAAAATATAAAATGATCGCAAATATTCGAAATGAAATTACGCTTCGCAAACAAAATTTCAATCACTAGTATACTTAGGTAGCGCAGTATATCAAGAAGTTTTAGTAGCTACCGAAAGACAATAGCACAACGCTGTAGCGATTCTTCCTTGACAAAAGCGTCATCTTTTGAACGTTTCTAAAACTAGGCGTTTCTTTAATTTATTTATTTATTTATTTATTTATTTTTTCAATATTTCACACTCGCCGGGCATCCAAAGTGATTCCTAGCGGACAGAAATATACATATCTGCTTGTGATCGTAATATCTTGTGATTTAATAACTTACTTTAATTAAAAACAATAAGTAGTTTAAAGATCTTTAAAATTGTTAGAGGTTTGCAAATGAAATGTTTGTTTAAATTTATGTTACTTAGTAATCGTTAACCTGCAATGAAGAATGTAAATTGTATATCTAATTTTAAGTTAAATATGTATTTTCATATATATTTTGGTAAAATGTAAACTTTTATTTTTACGTTCTACAATTATGGCGTGTAGGCGGAAGAAAACGTTGATGATAACAATGATGAAGATAGTCGGAGAAAATAAGAGCACTCTAGCAATTCTACACATACGGTGTTAGTCCACCACCAAGCCCACTTTGATTATTTTTTTAATAGGCTACTAAATTTGAATTTTATTCTAAGCAGCGTATTAATGATTAGTAGAAAATTGTTTTTAAGTTGTATCGTGAAAAGCTAAGTGTTAAATCTTTAAATCACTCTGTAATGGGAATTTTTGACATTAATAAACACAAATATACTTTGGGAGGATCTAAAGCATAAACCAAGAGGAATAAAATAATGTCTTACCTTTCTTGATGGTTATAGAAGAGTACAGGGTGTCAGGCTTAGACCTTTTAATTACGAAAGAAGATATTTTTCAGACACAATTTATTACTAAAATGTACGTTTTGGTAGAAAAAGGCATGTATTTTGTCCCAGCACAAGCACTTCACACAACCTCAAAATGAGGCCATCCAGAGGCACGACAAATGTCGAACCCATGTTCCAGTTCCATCGAGATATTTACTAGCATTTCGCAGGTCACATTGCTAATTCTCTTTACGAAATTTGTTACGCAGATCTTCCACATTGCCAATATGAATACTATAGTCTTTGTCCTTGATAAACCTCCAAAAAGAAGTCCAGGGGAGAAAATTCTCGCGAGTGTAGCGTCCCTATCCGCGGAGGTCAAATAATTGGTTAAGATCTCCTTCCTATCTATCTTCTAGGAAAATTATCGTACAATAGTAGCAAAATGTGCGAGGTCCCAATCTTGTTTTTAAAAAATGATTTCTGGAGGCTTTTGAGGCACAATGTAATGCTGAATCGTCTGGTGTTAATAATTCGTTCAGGGAAGAAGAACGAGATGGTTATCTTGTTTCATTAACCAACACCAGATATACCACACGTAAAGTTTGGCGAAACTCTCATAATTTCACGAAACTCAGGAGAATTTTCACTCACCCAAATACAGCAATTATGTTACTTACAGAAAAGCATTGTTGTTGTCAATTGTGATTAACATTTCGAATGGACTACAAAACTAAGAATACTATTTGAGTTAGTATTAAGGAAGGCTTAGTAGGTACGAGAAGATCTGCTATAACGAAGAGATTAAAGCTGATTGAATCATACTTTGACTTGAAGAATCTCTATCCTTTCTACTGAGGAAGGATATAGCGAAGAATTCAAGAATAAATTTTCTGTAAAGTGAAGTAAGAAAAGTTAAAAAGTAAACACACTAACTAACGTTTAATGAAAAAGTGCTACTACAAGCAGGTGAGAGAGGAAATGATTGAGGAATACTCAAAATCGTATTTCGTGTTTTATCTTTATTAGCCGAGCTAATGGCTGGACTCACATCAGACGCTTATTGACTCTAAATTTCGATCAAATTCGTATTCCAATTTTAAGTGAGTATGATTGTGCATTGTCTTCCAAATTTTGTATAAACGTCAATGACCCATATCAACGTACTGTTGCTGCTAACGTACATCATATCAATGAAATTTTCACGTAGTCAATGATATTCACATGAAAGAGAAAGTGGAATTATTTTATAGGAACTACGGCTTTGCTCAGGAAATTTTTCAGAGGAACCAGGTACTTTCTTAGGATATTTTCTAGGGAAGCATACATTAAATTTACGTATTAAATATAGAAACTTAAATAGAAAATTCTAAATGAATCATTGCGATATTAATGGTGGTTTGATCTTCACAGAAATGCTTCCCCTGAAAATAGGTTTTGCACTGTCTTATAAATGATTTAGACAGCCCCTCTGAAGGTGTAACATATTTCAAGTGTTCACAGGGGCAAAATTAAAATACTAATAACAATATTCAAGATAAATTCAAATAACTAAAAATATATTTATGCAATATATAAGAAATTTTCGTAATATTGATCATTCTATTATAGAGAAGCTACCCAAAATATTATCACAAATGTTGTAAGTATTGCAATGTTGCCGAGTCAGTACACTCTTGTTTACTTTCAAGTAGGACCACGTGATGTTATTACACATATAAAATAATTACATAATGCAGAGTAATGGTATATGTCTAATACCTAGCAGTGTTGCAAACGTAAAGAGTTGTTTTTAGGAATTAATTGCTAAAGCTTTCATCCATAAACTGCAAAATACACCAAAACAAGTAATAGTTTTCAATGAAAGAAGTTCCAAGAACTATCCTAGCCTCAAGTACAAACATATATACTGTATACTGACTCAATAGTGTTCTCCCCAGCCCCTGCCAAGTGAACTTTGTGGTGGACAAACACCGTTTGCGTGGGTTTTCTCAGGGTTTTCCCGTTTCCTCCCACTTTCTTCATTCCTCCATTTCATTCATTACCCATCATCACCGTCTCCTTTAGCTTAACCGGCATAACCGTGGGACGTAAAATTCAAAGATTTCATTTCATTTTTTCATTTTCAATAGTGTTCTCAGAATATAAAATTATTTTTAATAATTTTGAAAATAATATTTAAAATGGAATAGCTAATTTCCAAACTAAAATAACACATTTCTCATATCAAATTCTTTCAAGCATACAAATCGTAAAATATCGCAGATATAAAGCAATCGTCAAAGAATCAGGACTAGAGGAGGGAGTGACGGGAAAATCATTAAATGAATTTCAAGAAACCGATCTCGATATGGTCTTGTAGTCAATGTACTAAGATTCCCAGGAGGCAGATTAGAGTTCGAATCTTACTGTAACTATTCTTTTCACGTTTAGTTTCGGGAAAAGCATTGGAGAACAGTAGAAACCTTCGCTCACATGCAACATAACCTAAATGGCTTTGATACCCTGTTTTGCTGGAGACTCACTGCTACGTGCTTCATTAATGATATCAAGAAAAATTTCAGTTCCAGAATAAAGTAGTTTTCAAGAGGAACTTTGTAATGGATTCTGATCTACTTCATACCTATCAAGGATGCAATGAGTCTCTTCAAATTATTCTTACAGTGCTATGTTTCAAACACATATTCCTTTTCGCCGTTATCTAGTCCTCCTTCTTATGTATCTAAAGGAACAAACTGGAACATTTGGACTCATTCTAACAAACAAATTTAAGTTAATAGAGATTCAATTTTAGAACGTAAAGCTTGTTTTCTGGAAAAGTTACCAATGTATTGATCTGTTATTGAAATAGGCATTCTTTCCTTCATATCTGTGTTAAGGGGGAACATTTAGGAGTCTATTTTATCTTGACTCATGAACTGGACAATAGAATGAAAACAAAATCCTGCAGAATATTTCAAAATACAAAACGGAAACTCTTTGAAAGTTCATCTGCTTCCATGTGAGTTTTAATGCGTTAACAAATGAAAAATAAACCAAAACCGCTTGAAGGTGCCACTTCATCCTTTATTTTTCCAAGCTGGTGGCCATTACATAAACTAAATTAGTGTGAACTCTAATTACGTTAATATGTAACACAATTCTAATAATATTAGAAAGAAAATTTTAATTATTAACATCATGTCCATGATCGACGCTTAATTTGACTGGGTCGTAGACATTATTTTGAAAGGAAAGCTTGACCTATGACAGGCAGACAACCAAACTTCTTGGTGGGTGCGTTATGAAGTAAACGGACTTCACCCTTGCCTTCCATGTTAATATTCTCTTGATGTGTGGTGTGGTCCTGGACTCGTATACAGACCCGTATCCACGGGGGGGCAAGAGGGGGCCGGGTCACCCCTAAATTTTGGCTGGCCCCCATAAAATTTCACGGTAGGCTTGCAAATGAACTATAATATGGTGATGAAGTATTATATGATTGGGTCGGCCCCCCCCTAACTTCTACCGGGCCCCCCCTAAATTTTTGGGCTGGCTACGGGCTTGCTCGTATATTATCTCTCGTACGATTTAGTTTAGACCTATGATTATAACTTGTAGTGATTAGGATGAAATGCAATCTGTTGATTAGAAATATGTTTTTAAAAGTAAGTAATATGAAGTAAAAGGAAGTCGAGTTAATTTGTGTTAATTGTATAAGGTTCTTGTTATATTAATGATACCGCATACATTTTATTGTGAAATTCAAGTATTGTATTTTTTCTAAGTTAACATTTTTTTCCGACATTACAAGATGTGTTCCCTGCAAAAAATATTTTTTTAGGGATTTAGGAATTAGATTTCTGTGCTTTTGGCATCAATGGCCATTTAGCCCGTCACGTATGAGGGATGACACCCCTCGGTAAGCACACTATCCAAGGAAAGAAAAGGAACAAAGGATTGGGGAAGAAGGAAGCGGTCTGGGACCTATAAGTTAGTACCACCCCAGTATTTGCCTGGTGTGAATAAGAAAAACCTAGGAAAACCCCATTCAGTATGGCAGGCCTGAGTGGCCTCATCGGAATCGAAACCAGGACAGCTCTCACCTTCCGTGTGAGCGTTACCAACTACGTTAAAATAGTTTTATCAGCTGGTATGCTGTTTGGACAACATTTTTTTTAATATTGCCAGATAACTAATGTAAATAAACATAAATTATTAACAGGCATTTCCCCAAAATATGTTTGTACAAATTATGTATAATATTCTTTCATAAATCTTAAAATGTAACTATATTTTTCTTCCTTTTATATATACTCTGTATACGCCTACAAAACAAGACAACCCATTCGTGTGGAGTTATTACTATAGCTGACAATGTTATACTTACTAATTTGAACCTTGACGAGTTCAAATAACTTACTCTCATATATAAAGTGACCAGAATTTTGTCTTGAAAAAACGAGACTGGCGTACATCGCTCAGAGGGGTAAACTTGTAACTTCCAGATAACATTTTGGACACTACCAGTGTTTTCAAATTACAAAATACCATTGATAATGTATCCTTTTCCAACTCAACTAATTATCCTTACACTTTCAACTAATAATAAACAATTGGCCTAATCACTGAATATACTGTACGTTCCTGCTCAAGATAATGTAGTTTTCACTAGTTCTTTTGTGATGAATGAATTTTCATTAAAAAAAAATCGCGTAGCACTAAACAATTCGTTGGAATTGGTACAATGCTGATCAATCTTACTGATCTTACAGCTCTCAAAACACGTGTAAATAGTTGGATTTTATTCCTTGTTCACAGAGCAATCACGTGTATGAATACATATTCTATCGGAGCATTAGTCCCAGGTAAACAGATAAGAAACTCCACAGTTTTAGAAGACTTAGGTACGATATGAAAATGTATCGATGATTTTCGGTGTCATAAATCCCACTTGAACATTCAAAAGTTCCAGGCACGGCCTATAACTTCCAATGAGTGAACGAAAGATTGTTGTATTTACTCTGATCATTACATTTTGGACAACAATATGGGAGACTGTTCATTTTATCTCGTAAACGAAATATTTAGGCTTCTCGTTTGAGAATCAGAAAAAAACGGGACAATGTTTGAAAAAGGGACTGTACTGGGGAAAACGAGACATCTGAACACATTACTCATGTAATCTCCTTGAATCCCAGGTAACTGCAAGGAAGACAAATGTGAGTCATAAATCTTGAAATATTTCAGCAACTCAAACATCAGGCATGTGTATGCGCCATCATAAGTGCAAGGTCAAACTGGTCTAAGAGGTAATGTTGCAAACGGTATATTTAACAGCGCTTAAGGTGGAGTTCCTGCCGAAGTTGCAGTTAGCCATAGCACGGAAAATTGATGGTTCCAGAAAGTTTGTGCTAGCTTAAAATCAATCAAGGACCGGCCGCCCTAGGATAATAGATTTTGAAGTCATACAATGCGCCATAATGGAAAAATCTATCCCCCAGAACACGACGATATTCAAACCAACTCGAAATATCCTATTTCATTGTAGTGTGGCACTTTAATGAACTCGGAAAAGCCATCAGAAACTGTCCCATTACACCTATGGGTTGACCCAGTTCAGGCCCAGAGGAGAGTGGATGTGTGCCAACAACTGATTCAAAACTTACAAGTGGATTTTCTTGAAACTTACTGTTGCATGTGAATAAAAGTGGGTGTTTCAGAAATTTAAAAATTCTAAAATCTACACATTCTGTGTGTTTCAGAATATGTAAAAACAGTTATTTAACAAGGTCTAACTTCCAGAACCAGTTTTCAAACATGGCAGTTTGAGCGTGTGGTTAAACTACTTGGAGTAATTCACAACTTTAGTGCGAATAATTAGAGTGGATGCATGCTGCACAACACCAAAGATATACTGCATTAGTAAACCGAACAGGACAGCATAAAATCAAACTCGCTTTGAAACACGCCACAAAAATTAAGGAACACTGGTGACATCAAACTCATGCCACAGTCATCATATAGTACTGACCCTGACACTTCGGATCACTTCCTGAATTCACGATGTTTCACCAGAAAGCAGAAAGTGGAAATAGCAGTGGCTGGTTTCTTTGTCTCTACAAGAAGACGTGGTGTCGACGTGGAATTGAGGAACTGGCAAGAAGGCGGATGCAGATAGTGAAACACGAGAGGCTATACTTTGAATATTAACTTCCTTCCAATGTACTGTAATAAATACAGGAAGTTCTGAGCTAGAATATTTTAAGACTTACGATGCATCCTAGTATATATTTTGTATAGTTACCTTTACTCTTTTTTACAGTTCTGATTTAAATTTTTCATTATTGACTCCACTATGTAGTAAATAAATACGACATACTGCTTTGGTTTAAAAGAAATCTATTTGTGTCGATTCGGGTCACATTCTTTTCTATTATAGTCAGAAAAAAGAAAAGAACAAAAGAAAGTTTCAAACAGATATACTGCTACTTATAAAGGTTTCAGAGAGAACATTACCTCCCGTCAACGAGGTATACAGTACTATCAATACTTTGAACGATCGCTGCTTTTACAGAGAGCTGGGTGAGGAAAATGAGAAAAGAGATGCAAAAAGAGGGTGAAGAAGGAAAGTGCAAAGGAGGAATTATTCTACTGATGTCACAAATGTTCTACAGATGGGTTTGTTGCCTTAGACCAATATAATAGTAATAAAAATATAATAATAATAGTAATAATAATAATAATAATAATAATAATAATAATAATAATAATAATAATAATAAGAATAAGAATAAGAATAAGAATAAGAATAAGAATAAGAATAAGAATGTCGTGGGTTTTCTCGGGGTCTCCCGTTTCCTCCCACTTTCTTCATTCCACTATTTCACTCATCTCTCATCATCACCGTCTCCTTTAGCCTAACCGGCATAATCGTAGAACGTAAAACTTAAAGATTTCATTTTCAATATTGTTGGTATTGTTGAGTTGGCTCCAAGAGCTCAACACTATCAAAAGGGATTCAGGATTTCAATTCAGCCAGACATGGACAAGAGTCATAAAGAAAGCATATATGAATACAACCAATCAGCGTCAAGCTATAGGCCATCCAATCAGAGACATGGCTTCTTAACCCCCTACTTTCTTCTCCTACATATAATACACACAAACTGGTCTCACGAGGGAACCTATCCAAGGGTAACTCTGACTTAGAGTCGAGACTATGGCCGTTGGATATCTTGTCCCAAAAGACCGTAACACGAAAACGGATACATCCTCAATCGCAACCGTTGCGGAGATACAAGCGTGAGAGTTAGAAATTGAGCTCCATACTATACATTACAAAGGCAGATTCCGGGTCAGATTTTTCGTAAACAGTCAGGTAAGGAAACTCAGCAAATACATATCAAATTAGTGTGGGGAGCACAGCACCTTTTGAATGAAAAATTTGTGTCCCCCGGGGCACTGACAGGGTCCAACTCAAAATTTGCAAATTGAACTGGAGGTCAAGTAGCATATTGTATGAAAGCTATTGTTAAATAAAAGAAGATAGAACAAAACTCAACTCCATACGATAAACCTGTGCACACGGGCAACTGGTCAAAATGTCAATACAATCTGCATCGGAAAATCTATGGCCACGCTTCTAAATCCGTTAAGTTGCGACAATAACAAAACACAAAAACACGTTTAGAAGTGCAAGGTATTGAAGTAAAGCAAATTGCTGCGGAGTCTCTCTCTGGAAAGCACCCTCCGATATAGTTTATTTCTGCACCATTATTCCAATTTTCTCCAACCCCACTCCTCTCCAAGTTGCCTCACAGTCTTCACCATCATATTTCTCGTTCAACAAATCCCCCGATAGAAATTTCACAGTACAATCTGTGAATTTGGGGTCCCGATGCGCGAAGCATATACCGTTGCCTTTTGACCTTCTCACCCTTCACGACGATTGCGATTGAGAATATATCATTTCTCTTCTATTACACGAAATCCAATGGTCATGGTTATTCTATTGTCCATTGGTCATTCAAAGTCACACTTATACTTGGATAAGGCCCATTGTGCGACTCTGTGAGAGACTCTGCAGCAATTTGCTTTACTTCAATACCTTCCACTTTTAAACGTGTTTTTCTGCTTTGTTATTGTCGCAACTTAACGGACTTAGAAGCGTGGCCATAGATTTTCTGATGTAGGTTGTATTGGCATTTTGACCAGTTGCCCGTTTGCACAGGGTATCGTAGAGAGCTGAGATTTGTTCTATCTTCTTTTACTTAAAAATAGCTTTCATACAATATGCTACTTGACCCCCGATTCCATTTGCAAATTTTGAGTTGGACCCCGCCTGGGACCCTGCGAGCGCCCCGGGGACACATTTTTTATTCAAAAGGTTCTGTGCTCCCAACACTAATTTCATATGTATTCGCTGAGTTTCCATACCCGACCGTTTCCGAAAAATCTGATCCGGAATCTGACTTTGTAATGTATAGTATGAAGCTCAATTTCTAAATTTTCACGCTTATATCTCCGCAACGGTTACGATCGAGGATGTATCTCTTTTCGTGTTATGTTCTTTTGGGACAAGGTATCCAACGGCCATAGTCTCAACTTAAAGTCAGAGTTACACTTGGATAGGTTCCCTCGTCAATACAATCGCCCTGAAGGCAAGAACGATGTCAGTTCTTGAAACGTCAACTATATTATCGGACTTCACCTGGCTGATATCCCGAGAACATCTCTATTATATCCGTACTCTGTATAAAAATCATTAAAATGGAAAAAAAAATCAGTTTTATGTTTATCGTATACGGCGCTATATACCATACATCTCCTTAGTCTTAGTCTTTGGGGTATTCCTTCTGCTTCAAAGCGTATGGTAATTTTGTCTCCTTTATATCTAGTTATTCATTTATTTAATCGAGTCATGACTCAGTACTAAAGTGAGTAGTGTCATTTTGGGACATTTCAACACGTTAAGAGACAAGTCGATACTACTCTAAAAGCTAAGATAATTCTATTCTGCAAAAACGACAATGCTTGAGAGCAATCCTTGCCCTAGGTAAGGAACACAAAACCTTCCCCTGAAATGTAGTATTTCAAAGTACAAGAACACATAAACGGACTGCTTTTGATTAGTAGGTTATGGAAATCTCTGCCCCCGAGCTCTGAAGAACACAACTCATCAGGCACTGATGATAATGATGTGAGACATGTGGACTACGCCTGTGATTTTCTGTCAGCAGAAAAGTACTATCAAACTCAGGAAGATCTTAACGATTTGATCAGAAATCTTGGTCTCACTAAGATCATGATAAGCTTTTAACTTCAAGACTGAAACAGTGAAATTTAGTAGATGAGTCCATAAATGTATCATTTCAGAGGTCACATCACAAACCTTTTTCGCGTTTTTTTCACAATGAAAGATGGATTGTGTTTCTGTAATAATATCATCGAGTTGTTCGAGTCAATTGGTATCCCGGCAACCCTCTAATAGTTTGAAAGCAGTGCTTCTATACAACGGAAACAAGTATCTGACTCTTCCCTTGGCTCACTCTGTACATTTGAAAAGGATGAATACAATAGTATGAAGATCCTATTGCAGGTTCTGTTATGAAAAATATCAATGGAAGACTTTAAAGTTATTTCAATCCTAATGGATCTTCAAGGTGGTTTTACGAAAGGTACTAATGCCCGCACTGCATATCAAGTTAGGGTTAATTTAACAGTTTGTCAAAACTCTTACTAAGGAGCCCGCAGCATTCACATATTTGAAAGGCATATTCCCCAACTGTCAAATGCAAAACTAAGAGCCGGAGTTTTCACCGGCCTACAACTAAAAAAAAAGATGGTTCGGTGTGAAGTATTTCCTCAGATATTCACCGAAAGTGAAAGGGATACTTGGAAAAGTTGTGTAGCAGTAATTCAAGAATTTCTTGGTAATCATAAAGCAGAAAATTATACAGGGCTGATAGACGATCTGGTGGAAATGTATAGTAAAATGGGATGCAGGAGATTCCTCAAAATTCATGTTTTGCATTCACATTTGGAAATATTTAAGTAAACATGGAAGCGTATTCCTAAGGGCATGGGGAGCGCTTCCTTGAGGACATTTTAAACTGCGAACGCCGGAATCGGGGACAGTACAATGAAAACATAGTGGAGGACTACATTTGGAGGTCCTTGGTTCGTGAGATTGATGTACCATATAAACGTCAATGTAAAAACCGCATACCTTTCCAAAGTGATTGTGTTCAAGCTATGAAAATGTTTTGCACTATAACATTTATTGAAACATAATAAAATATGGTTTTCGTGCAAGCCCCTGTCAGCGACAGTAGTTCTTACTGAAAATGAACTTTAAATGCTTCAATGTCTTTTGAATAGCATATATACAATACATGTATAAAGAAAACTTGCTTCATTCTGCTGTTTAAAAAATGTGTTTTTTATTTCCTATTTAGGTAATAAATTTTGTATTTTGAACACGTATTGCAAAATATTTTCTTCATACCTATTAAATGAAACTTGATGGAAGAATTACTTATAGAGCATAAGTATGTTCTAAGGTAGAGTTCCTTTGGATATCTATGTACAGGGTCACTCCGGAAGGCCTAGAGATTTGATATTTTTGTCTTTGTAGGATACACCATGTGTACGTACTCGTGGTACTATTTGAAAGTCTGTTTTATTCTAAAGAGAAAGATGTATGCACCATGATTATCGAATGAATAGTGCTGAGGTAGTAGCTACTTAACTAAAATTCGTGTCAAATTCAGGAATTTAAACGGGTTAAAAAGACAATAATCCAACGTATTCACCACAAAACCAAAGTTTGAAGTATTTTAAAACCAATTTTCATCATATTTGGACACTCTTAATTGGAAAATAACGATGTCATCCCAAGGACAAAACAAAAGTTAAATTTTGTTACATAGTGTAATCGAAAATCCCAATTTAACACAATCATTTTGGAATCCATATGCGAAGAATCCAATAGAGGCTGATTTCTTCCGACTGAAACTGACTTTCTCATAGTCTTCTTTCACAACATTGTGCCAGTGTTCCTACGAAACAAGTTCCCATAAGATAAGTTGAAATTGTTTCTTAGACTAAGGATTGGCAATTTTGAGTGTTATGTAGTGAGAGACTATACTTTTATACAAGCATTAGAGGATTTCTTTAGTACATCAGAATCTTTGACACGTGTAGTGCTAATCTAAAACCGAACGTATTTTACCATTAGGCTTGTATCGAACTAAATGACCCAGAAGCTGAGAAATCGTCTTTGTTATGTAATCTAAACCTATGATGTATACACTAAGATGAACCAGATAGTGGTCCTTTTGTCTGATGACTTTCCTTATAACAAAGGAACTATATGTTGAAATCTCCCTACAATCACTCTCGATTTATCCCCTAAATGCATTGATTAACAAAAGCTGGCACGAGTTGTCACTGTAACAAAAAATGTGTGTCAACCTGATACACATGCATACAGACGGTATATTCGATCATAATACCAATTCTTTGCCTCATTTCATCAAAATACAGTATATTACCGCTATACCTTATTTTTGACTTACTGAAACTTAAAACATGGATATTTTTCTTAAATAAAGCTTTATGTACCTATTTTAGAGGCTTCTACTTCCTTTGCAACAGGAAAAATTAATTTCTCTGCATATGCAACTTGTCACTGAGAATCAACACTAACCTTCCACATATCGAATGGTTCTTCTCATGTGCGTGAATGATCACTAGCTTTGCCAGACGTTAAAAGTGTCAAAATCTCCTGAGTGTCGATATCTCCCTAAATGATCCAATATCATTTTATTTGCTATACTATTTTTAGATGCTGTTCAATTATGTACATTAATAACGTTAAAAAAAAAAAAAAAAAAAAAAAAAAAAAAAAAAAAGTTGTCTGACTAATTACTCTGCAATCACAAAAGAGAGAGAGAGAGAGAGAAGAAAAAATGGAAAGACTAGATCAGCTCTATCGCTATCTAAATTTGTATTATTTTATTCAGCGAATATCATTACGAAAACTTTGTTTACCTAGGTATAAATTTCCTTCAAACTACAGGCTTCTTTGCAGCCATTAATATGGTTTCCCTTTGTTTTTCAATTTTCTATCATAAGCAAGTGTTGTGTTAAAAGTTGATATGGCTATATTATTACATTAGCAGAGAGATCGCTGAAATATCGAGAAGAATACATATTTAACTTTGTCATTTTTATTTAATCCAAAAGCTTAAGTAGCAAAGAGAAAGGAGTAAAATTATACTTATGAGGGTATTAAACGTAATTTATAAAGTTTTATCAATTAATTTGTAATCACTGCATATATTTATAAAAAACAATGACTGTGTTATTTTCTTTGCTGCTCGTGGCTCTTTGCTACTGAATTTTGAACTCAGAGATTCAGGCTACTGACTCTGATATATTTGGGAAATCTTTACGGATCCTCGCCTACAGTTAACTTAGTTTATTATTATTATTATTATTATTATTATTATTATTATTATTATTATTATTATTATTATTATTATTATTTCTAAACGTTAAGCTGATGGTGGTTAGAATGGTTGGTAACTAACGAATCTTTTACAAGCTGCTCGGTATTTTTGTCAGGCTCAAATACATATTTCAAAATTTAAAATACATTGAGAATTATGAGCGGGGGCAGGTAATTTTAATTTTCAAAATTGTCAATCCTAGTGGTTAGAGCAGGGCGCAAAATTTAAAAGTCAGACGCACTTGGCACTCCAAAAATTATGGTCGCCAGAACCTCTCACGTACAAATTATGAGATGCCCCCCTCCCGCCTCATACGGCCTTTGGTTTCACAAAGGAAGACTTCACATTCCGTGTTTTCTATCACTCAGTGACAATTACTTTCGTGTCAAAGAGAAACTGCGGAACCCTGTGAGTTTAGGCAGAAACCATTCTTACTGAACACTGGTCGCCAACTCTAAATTTGTAGTCGTCAATGGCAACCTGGCGACCGGAAATTTTTGCGCCCTGAGTTAGAGTCTTCAAGACTTAAAGTGGTTGTAAGTTTTCGCAATATGTCACAATAAGCTTAGGTTACGATATAGCCACCATTCTGACTATGAGAAAAAATCAGAATTCAGCGGTGACAACCTTTTAACTGTGAATTTTATCTGACTATGAAACACTTCAGAATTCATTACTGGCAACTTCTTAAACAGTGTCCCCAAAACAGAAGCGGATCTCGCCCCAGGCCGGGCAGCTAGGCAACACATTTTTGAGTGACAAAAAATTAAGCTATAATTTATTTATTTATTCATTTTTAACTTTACAGTAAATTCATGATATACTTTATCATAATCTGAGGTCTGGTTACCCCCAAGTTTTTAACTTCTAGATCCGCTACTGCTACTCTCTACAAAAGTTCATTGATTCCCCTTGATATTTTCAATAATATATCAAATTACATATGAGCCAGAAAGTAGAAATGAATTTTGAGACATACCAAGAACGATAAACACAGTAATAATGATTTGGTACACGGTGTTCCCGGTTCGATTTTCGATGGGACCCCGCCAAGTGAACTTTGTGGTGGACAAACACCGTGTGCGTGGGTTTCCTCGGGGTTCTCCCGTTCCCTCACACTTTATTCATTCTACCATTTCATTCATTTCTCATCATCACCGTCTCCTTTAGCCTATCCAGCATAACCGTGGGACGTAAAACTCAAAGATTTCAATTTCATTTCAATTTGCGTTGGGAAAGCTTTGAAGAATTTGAACGTATTATGTTGGTTCTGATTTCAGTTTAAATTATAGGTTCACGTTTCATATATCATTGTTGCTGAAAGGGAGGCTAAATTCAAATTAATCCAACAAATAATAATAGATAAAGAGGATGCAATTAAGGTCGCATATTATTGCCAATGTGCAAGAAGAATCAAAGAAATCCATTGCTATAGTATATTGTTCTTCTTACACTATATCAGAATATTCAACGTAACCAGTATTTTCAAGATCCTCCGTGCATACAAAATGACCATGTGCAATCAACCAGAACAATTTTGTACAATTTCCATCCGAAAAACCGTTGGACCGTTTTCACATTGATTCTTACAAACAACGGGATTTTTGTAACACAAAAGATTTACGAAAGATTACGAAGGACATCCTTCAAACAATGCAAGGTTGCGATGTATTTAGGGCGGAAATGAAGAAAAAGAAGTGAAAGATATCTGTTTCTTCATTCGATATACTTGAATTGTCTTACCATCCAAATGATTTTTAGTGACCCTCAATCCTCTTTCTAATCTTCTTCGCATTATTGTATTAATACGTAGATCGTAGTTAATCACACAGTGTGCTATTTTTACTGCTTTTACAGGTTCAATTTTAATACAATACTTGAAGAAAGTGGCAATGATCTTGTTTTAGTTTTTTTAGCTTCTTTCGTTAGTACATTTCAAAATTACAATCTTTTTTTAAAATACGCAGGAAACAAAACCGAAATAGGAATATCATACTGCCTTCCAAATGCAGAAGACCGTATCTTCAGATTTAACCAAAATTAAGTTATTGATAGCAAGCAAATCATATTTCTAGGGACAATGACAGACCAAAAGTTTTACTGTACCCGTAAGTTTGCTTTTTTTTTTTTTTTTTTTTTTTTTTTTTTTTTTTTGCTAAACAGAAAATCCTAAGTTTCCCAAGACCAGTTTTTGAAGGGCAGCATTAGCTGTCAAATATTATGTCAAGAATGAAAATATTAATTCTTCTCCATGTCAAGTCCTACACATATGTATGTTACAAGCATAGAGTTAAATGAAATGTTATGAAGATCGTAATGCAAAATGTGTTTTTTTCTATATCAGTCTTGAATCAGTCGTAAAGTTACTATTTCCTTGTTGATATTGGTTCAGTGGAGTTGATTTTGAGTGTAACGTCCCGTTCAGCAGCGAGGCTATATGAGACGTGGACCTACTGATTAATGTGAAATCCGAACCACATGAGCTCCCGTTGGTAATCGAACCAAGGTCTCCTACGCCAAAGGCGCGCAGGCTAACCGCTTAGCCACGAAGGAGCTCTTTTTTGATATTGATATTGGCATTGCGCCTCTAGCCCAGTTGTGTTACAGTGTTTACAGTCTAGAAAGTATTAGTAACCGAAAATTCATTATAATAATTTGCGTGTAATAATTTCCAGAGTGTCTTCATGAGGCATGTTTAGTGTAGCCGATTATCTTCACCTTGATATGGTTTTACAATCTAAGGCAATGATGTTTAATTGGCCCGTGTGTACGATTTACCAGATCCGCAAAAAATATTAATATACATATTAATTCTATGAGTAAAAGAAATAGTGCATCTGGCCATAAAAGAATACCTGAATCGAGTCTTAGGAGGCACGGTGTCTAAATGGTAGAGATCCTACCTCTGATGCGTAAGAGTCCCGGGTTCGGTCTCCGGCCAAATAAGTTTGCGGTGGACAACATTCTGTTCGGGGTTTTCTCCCACTTTCTCATCCCACTACTTCTTCTCGTATCCAAGCGGATCTAGGGGGCCATGATTTTTTACTGCCCCGTAAAATTTTCACGGTAGGCTTGCAAATGAACTATAATATGGTGATGAACTATGATATGGTTGGATCGGACCCCCCCCCCTAACTTCTACCGGCTCCCTCTACATTTTTGAGCTGGCTACCGGCCTGTTCTTCCATCATTATTTAGTTGCTTTAATCATCATCACCCTTTACCTCAAGAATGGTTACTTTCAAATGTTCGTAGCTCAGTACTTAATTGGACTTCACATAGGAAACAGGAAGGATATGCAAGGAGTCACGGGCAGGAGTATAAATTATTAAACGATAAAATTGACTGTCCAGAATTAGTTTCGGAAGTATTATTACGTACCAACAGGCAGGACTAGAACACAGAACACTGGGACATTCTATTGTAGAAAAGCAAGAACTAACATATTACATAAGTTTACTGTTTAAAGAATGTATGCTTCATATAACGAAATGATTAGATTTCATGTAGTAGATGTAATTAGTATGTTCGAAAAATGGTTCAAAAACAATTGCTAGGCAATAACTTCTGCATAAATGACATATATTTGTATGCGTATAATAATGATTGTATAATAGTGTATGTTAAATAATTATGTACACGACACTACAACTGAGCATTAAGTCTTTGTGTTCTCCTTATGAAATAAATAAATCTTACTTAGCTGATGCTGATCATTATTAAAATATCTCAAATAACATTGTTTTTTAACATAATAATTTACCAACATAATCTGGATTCCTTGAATTTTGTTGATTTGTCGTCCCGGCTGCCCCCTTGGTCGCGGTCCTGGGTTCACGTAGGGATTTGATTTTTTCTTTTTTTATCAAATTGTATAAATTGCAAATTTTCAATCTTGTATCTTGAAACCAAAGGGCGGAAAAAATTGTTGAAAGACTGAATTTAGTTCCTACACACACACACACACACACACACACACATACACACAGACACACACACACTCACACACACATACATATATATATATATATACTGCGTCATTACTATTTGGGCCAGAGTCATGGGTCGAATTCCATTATCTTCAGTATAATAAGTTGTTGCCAACGGTACCACTCACATGTCAGTGTCATACACCTGACCCGGAAAAATCGGGAAAAACAGGATTTTTCTGATAAAATCACCCCCTCGGAACACTTCCGCCCTTCGGTTCCGGCCCCGGTTTCAAGTAGGGACTTCAAAAAACTTGAGAAATAAAGGGAACCCAAAGATACACACAATCCGTATGCGAAGTTTAAATCTTATATCTTGAAAACTAAAGGCGTGAAAATTTTTTGAAGTTTGCCTTAAGAAGAAAAACAAAAGTCACGTCCCTCCGCCCCCTCTTGGAGCCGCCAAGTTGAACATCCGGTTCCGAAACGCATCTAGGGTGTTCTTTGGTCCATCCTTGACTTGACCAATAGAAGACAAGCTTAAATACGTTTTATAGAACCTAAATAAGTTGTCAAATACGATACTACGCCATGGCATAAAAATATACCATAAATCTTAAAATGGTTAACCGATAACTGTACTTATCTTTTGACACAAATAAGTAATAAGTAGGTCAATAAGTGATAAAACCGCTATGTGAATAGAATAGAGTTGTAATAGAAAATAGAAAATGTTTAAAATCGGCTTTAAAATATTGTTCATAAAGACTCATTATGAACATCTTTTTTGATCGATACATGCTACAATTTGTGCATAAGTACGCTACAAGTGTTGGACTACACAAGTTTGCAGCCTGTGAATTAATCTTAACTTAGGCACTCGACTAGGTGGGCGATCTTTCATCATTATATGCATATGTAAATGTTTTGTTATTTCTTAACATCCGGGGCTACTGTGGCCCAGTGGCGGAGCGCTTATCTCTGATCGTGGGGTCCCGGATTCGATCCCCGGCCAAGCAAGTTTCTGGCGAACAACATTTCGCCAAGATGTTCGTGAGGTTTGGGGGTTCTCTCGTTTCCTACTCTATTCTTTTTCCACCTCTTGTTTCATTACCATTCACTTGATTTGCTCATCGTCTCCCCTCCTTTCAAGGGTCTTATTGTGGAACGTTAACTGAAACATTTCATTTCGTTTCTTAACATTATTGCGTTTCGAGTAAAAACATTTAATCATCAGGATGATATGCAGGAACAATTTAAGTTTACTTATAATACTTTTTTTTTTTTTTTTTTTTTTTTTTTTTTTAGCAACACATGATGCATCAATCATGTTGCCCTGTGGTGTTAACGTAGGTTTAGTAAGAAAATTTTGATTTGAACAAATTATTATCTGACATTTGTCCAAACCTGAGTCGGGAAATCAAGGCACGTAGAGCATTGAGGAAGGCTCTGTCGGAGAATTATAAATGATGAAACGACCTTGAGACTATGATGGAAAAGAATCTCAAGTGAAAGTCCGTTTTGCCCTTAATTCAAACTTTTGTTTCAAGCAGATTCCTTTCTGATATTACCGCTGGAGGAAAGGTTTGTCGCAACAACAGCTGTTCTTTAATAATGTGAGCTGGAAGTCATTCTTTCTTTCATTAATACCTCCTTCCTCTGTGAATTCCACACATGTCCTATCTTGGTATTTCAGTCGGCGTGATGAATATATGATTAGCTTTAAGGGTGAAAAAGTAACAGAAAGATTCAAGGATAATATATGAGAATTTGTTTTAGGCTTTCTCACTCATTTAGTAATAATTGGTGTGTTCTGGTATTGCATAAATGTGTCTTATAACCTTACAGGGGCAGTGTAATGTGCATTTAGATATAGAAATAGAAGTTTTAAAGATGATCTGGGCACACGAAGGGGACAGGGTCCCCTGGCTCAAGAAAATGCATTAAATTTCTTAAGATATTTTTAAAATACAAGTAAAAAAAATACCAAACGTAATGTAGCAACCAGGGAGATTCCGCCCTCCTAAAAAAAATTTCTTCAAGTTCCCATATTTCTCGGTGAATCCTTGTACATCTGAAATTACGAATGACAACTTGTATTTATAAGCTTCTTAGTTTTTATTTTATTTTTTCTTTTTAGCTACACATTTTTTACATTTCCAAATCTTGTAAGTATTGTCACTCAATTGACTGTCTAGCTTAATAGGAACTTCATGTGTTAAATGCTGAAATTGCACGAAGTTCAGAGGCAGATC
The DNA here is from genome assembly GCF_964235325.1 of Thermobia domestica. NCBI lineage: Eukaryota > Metazoa > Arthropoda > Insecta > Zygentoma > Lepismatidae > Thermobia > Thermobia domestica. The sequence continues at coordinate 253,717,343 of NC_137458.1, read as the reverse complement.
TAGCCTGGGGCCGAAGGGGCTTAAGCCCTCCCAGGTTTTTGAGTGACAAAAAAAATGAAGCTATTATTTATATATTTTTGAAAGTTTATGGAAAATTATTGGTAGGTACCATAGTCTGGGATCTAGGTACCACCCAGTTTTTACCTTCTGGATTCACCACTGCTAACATAAAGCCCTGTTGAGACCCACCAAACTTCAACCGCAAACAAAAGAAATATGCACTCTCGTATAGGATCGACGCATCTGTACGACTCATGTAACCCGCAAAATTGTAGCGAGCTGTCTCCGGCCGAAGAAATAAAATGCAACACAAAGATATATAATTATTAGTGATTGTGATTGGTATCCGCACAATCTGCACAATCGTGCGGGTACGTCGCGAAAGGGGTATAACTGTGACCTATTAAACTAAAATTTTCGTATTCCGATCATGTTATTATAAGAATAAATTAATGCAAGGGATCTTTCTCAAAATATACGTGTAAGCCTATATATATTCACTAAAATAAATTTAACTCCATTCCGAACGAAACATTGTTGTCCAAAGCCGAAGTACCATTCCTGCTGAGAAACCACCTTTTAGAAACCCACCATTTTCTGTTTAAATAAAAGCCACAAACTTACGGATCCGGTTAGGTTTATATTTGCGATAACATCGCTTACATTATAGATACGGCTTTCTGCTTCTGTTAGTTAATGCTCTACAGTCACATTATTTATCTCTTGTTAATAACTCAATCTCGGCTAAAACTGAAGATGCGGTATTTTGTCTTTGGATAGTAATAATAATTGATCGTGAAATATTGTTTGAAAACTCTTGGCAATCCATCTCTAAATATTTTCACAGCAGTATATCTTTTGTATCTTCAGTTTTGAAAGCAATTTCTATATTTTTTTTATTTTATTTATTTATTTATTTATTTATTTTTAAAATAAACTAGTCTTCGAAATTCCATTAAATACAGGTAATCTAAAATGTAGGATTGGTACCTTAAACAATGCTACATAATAACTATTAGATATTAACAATTATGTTTAAGATTTTTATAATAAGTATAATGATGTTTATAACTAGTCTCTAAAGAATTAATCGTCTCAGATTCTACGTATCTTTACTCTTCGTCTTTCTGTAAGACAACTGATGTAAATCTAGTTTCCTGTATAAAGTACGATATCTATGTAAATTCTACGGTGGAGGATAAACAAACATTGTCATGAGTGCATTCACTTTTAGGAACATTTTGATTATACACACAGTGAGCACAATATTGGACATAACACTATTCCTAAGCTATTGAAGTTGTCATATTTCATCAAACAAAACTGAAACAATAATTCGATTGACGAAGTGAAAACGTTTGCTGTTCAAAGTAGATTGATAGTACAACACTTTGATTGATGACATATTATATGATGGCTTATATACTACATGAAAATAATGAATAATTGTGTTAGATGATACATTTGCATATGGATATTTATTTATTGACTTGATAAGTGATAATGAGAATGAAGTTGTGCGATGTAAAGAAGAATCTGAAACAGGTGATAATGTAGTGGAAGTATAAATACATTATGATTATAATTACCGTATATTAATAATACTATCTCCCGTAATCATATGGTTTTATATGGTTACTTTAATATTACAACTAGCATCCTACTCAGTGCTGCCACAGTCGTAGTGTGGAGTGGGCTGAAAAATAGTACCAAATTGAAGTAAAAAGGGCTGAATTCATTGTTTTATACCAGTGTAGTACATGACTATAACACGAAACTAAAAGAGGTAAAGTTCTAGAACACTCACCCCCCTTTCAAGAGTTCAAATCAAGAAAGTCTATCTTTAAAAATTTCTTTTTAAAACCATCCAAATAGGAGGATCCCGAGGAAGTAGATGATACTTTTCTCGCACGTAGGAAGTATAACAGAGGCCGCAAATTAAAAGGGCAAACAGTTACCATCTTTGGTATGTATTATAAAGAAACCAAACGCGCCTCTATTTCTAAGTGACCAATAAACCAAAATGCTATTATGGCCATATATAAAAAATATATAAAACGAGGAACAAATCAATCTCTGAGTTCGCGTGTAAAGAGGACGTTATAAAGAATTAAAATATAAATTATTGCACCTTATTCTCGCTTATTTCACAACCGAAACAGAATAAAGACTGTAAGAAGAATATAAGATAAATAAACTGATATTTGTAAAAAAAAAAAAAAAAAATGTAAAACCGGCTCACGGTCCTAGAAGCTTGCCTAGAAGACATAACAACACATTATTAATAAATTTTAAGACACAATTGTATCTATTATTTCTAACTAGTGCTGCACATATACACATAATACACATACGGAAACGCAACTTTTAAAAACGTGACAAGTATTTGTTAAATGGTGCTGAATTGGGGAGAATTCTACCAACTTTTTTCACATAAGGGCTGAAAATACCAGCGTGGTACCAACGGGCCGATGAATGACTAAAAGGGTTGAATGTGGTACAACTGTACCAAGTGTGGCAACACTGATCCTACTATACTCTATTTTTACGAGTTAAGTCCTGTTTCAAACAAATTACTATCTAACGCGCTTATTTCAAACTTTTATTAATTTATACATCTGTAACTGTTCGACATTTTGCATGATGAATAAAGCACATCTAGATAGATGTATTTTGTCCCATGTACACATGCTTATCTTTAATAATTTATAATTTTACTTTTATATCAGTGGGTTGATTGAATACTCACCCAAATAAAACATTATTTATGAATAAAAATTATATATTTATCAAACATGTAATAACATAATTTAGATTAATTCTAGCCAAGTATTAGTTTAAATACTGGTCCAGTATTTGAATGTGTCTGTTACGGAGATCGCCGTTTGAGTCTTGAGCCATCTTTGAAGCAAAGTCCAAACTATTATTTTCTAACAACTTTACAGCTTTTCGTCTCTACTCAAGACATTTTGTTTAGGATAGATTTTCAAAGATTTTGTTTAGGATAGATTAACATTACGATTTCAAGTTATAACATTGATCGTCAAAGTGCAAAAACTGTAATAGCGAGAAGCAGTTCCTTGTTGTACCGCTTATGTAGAATCCTAGTAAGTTCCATTTGTGACTTTGTTTCTCTTTTATCAACTGAAAGGGGTAGAAATCTACTATCTTTTCCAGTTTCAATGGTTTACATCGATCGGAAACCGTAACAGCCTTTTGATATGAATCCAGTGTTCCAGCAATAAGTTTCATCTCAAACAGGAGTTAGTAAGGGTTAATTTCCAAAATTGGGCGTCCGTTTGCAGGAAAATTTTTAAAATTTACGGGAAATATATGGATAATTTGATCGTTTGTGTGCTTGATAATATATGAGAGTCTCGAAAAATCTGTTTATTTGTTACATATAAGCGGCTATAAACATGGGACTATACGGCGAGCGGAGGGAACTACTTGGCGCAAGGTAACCGAATAGTTGCATTGTGGGAAAGAAACGAGCATTTAGGTTATCAACATGGCAAATGTACAAGGGCAATGAACTAACAGTTTTAACATTTGTGAAGCAATACGTTGATAACGAGCAAAATCTTTCAAAAGTTTGTGAAGAGCACCGATTAATGAACCTAATAACAAATTGCAGAAAGTGTGCAAAGGAGATAACAGCGAAAAAACGTGGCGGAAACTGACGCCCGACTTCGGAATAAATGCCAAAACGTACAGTACTTACGGTTTTCAAATTGATTTCTATATATTACCTTCGCTGGGTTGAAATGAAAATTTAAATGCACAACTCCGAATATCATATGTTTAGTACCCGTAAAATATGCTGTTACGTTTTTAATGGCATCGATTTAAAAGGCATCGCAAAGATCATTGATCATTTCGGAGACTCCGAAAACCGTGAATTCGACACTAATGTTGATCATTTTCGATAATTTTATCATCTCCCCTCTCCCAAGTTGCGGGGCTGAATTTGGTTTTAAACTGGATCGGAAGTGTCACTCTTCATCTCAGCGACCCTAAAAACTTCGGATCAGATAATAATATATGTCATTTTTGATCATTTTTATATATCTACCCCTCCTCCTCTACCATGTTGAGCGACACGGTATCGGAAATGTCAACGGTCATCTCAGCGACTCCGGAAACTATGGATTCGACACTAATATGGGGTATTTTTGTACAGTTTTATGTATTTCCCTTTCTCCCTCCCCCAAGATGTGAGGCCGAATTTGGATTTAAACAACATCAGAATTATCACTGTTCATCTCTTCGACCACAAGAACTATAGATTCAACACTAATATAGGTCATTTTCGAATATATATTTTCCCCTCACCCATGTTGCGGCCCATGGCATTGGAAGTGTCACCGTTCATCTCAGCGACCCCCAAAAATGTGCATTCAGCACAAACATCGGTCATTTTCGAACATTTTTAAATATCTCTTCCTCTCCCTTCCCCAAGTTACGGGTTTGAATTTGAATTAAACGAACTTGAAAGTATAACTATTCATCTACGTAACACAGAAAACTACAAATTCGACACTGATAGTGGCCATTTTCGATCACTTTTATACTTCTCTCTTTCCCCCTCCCCGAACTGGTGGGGCTGATTTTGGATTTAAAGCGGATCGGAAATATTACTGTTCATCTTAATGTTTCCGAAAACTATGGATTAGACACTAATATTGGTGATTTTCGGTCATTATTATATGTAGCTCCCCCTCCTCCTCCTCCGTACTGTGGCACACGGCATCAGAATTATCACTGTTAATCTCAGCTACTCCTAAGACTGTGGATTCTACACTAATATTAATAATTTTCGATCATTTTTAAATGTTTATCCTCCTCCCCTACGTTGTACCCTCCCCCTCCCAACTATCAGGGCTGAACTTAGATTGAAACAACATCAAAAGTGTCACTGTTTCTCTCATCGACTCCGAAAACTATGGACTCAACACTAATATCGGTCACTTTTGATCATTTTTAAATTTCACTCTCTTCCCCTTCCCTACGTTGCATCGTCAAAGTGAATAGCCTAAAGTAATTCCTGCCCCTAAACGCATATATGTTGATGATTTTGGATTTAAACCGGATCGGAAATGTCACTGTCCATCTGAATAATCCCGAAAACTATGGATTAGACACTAATATTGGTCATTTTCGGTCAATATTATATATAGCTTCCCCCCCCCCTCACCTCCTCTGTGCTGTGGCACACGCCATCCGAATTATCACTGTTAATCTCAGCTCCTCGTAAAACTATGGATTCAACACTAATATTGGTCATTTTGGATCGTTTTTAAATTTCTCTCCCCCACCCACAACCCTACGTTGCATCGTTAAAGTGAATAGCCTAAACCAATCATTGCCCCTTAACTCATATATGTTGAAAATTTGATTGAGTTCGGTTGGGTGGTTCAAGAGTGATGAAGTCACAAGGCAGTCATTTTTATTTTATGTTTTTTTTTTTTTTTTACATATATCTCCCCCTTCCCCTCCCCTAGGTTGGCTCGTCAAAGTGAAACCATAAAAAACACCCAAGGCCCGACCGTCATATATGTTGAAAATTTGATCGAGTTTGGTTGGATGGTTCAAAAGTTATTAGGTTTTAATAGTTTTTATTTATACGTCCCCCTCCTCTCCCCCTCTCCTAGGGTCTACTGTTAAACTGAAATTACAAAAATGTTTCCAGATCCGAAGTTCGTGTATCTTGAAAATTTGATTAAGATCGGTCGACTGATTCAGGAATCATTAAATTTTATTTATTTTTATACCCTCTCCCTCTACCATCAAAGTGAATAGCCTAGAAGCAGCCCAGCCTCAAACCTCATCCATGTTACAAATTTGATCGAGATCGGTCAGGCGGTTCAGGAGATTTAGAGTCACAAACATAGTGATTTTCAATTTTATATATAGAGATTGTAAAATATGTTGAGAAATTCTTTTTTGATACTGGTGGAGCATCCGAAGAATAGTTTCTTCTATTGCAGTCGAAAGCTTTAGGTGCAGTTTCAGTAAATTCGCTTAGTTTGGGAATCTACCGTGGTTTCGCAATGTGAAAGAGAACTAACTTGCTTCCCGTCCTATAATCTTTCTTTAAAATATACTTTCAGGGGAAATATAAAGCAAGATGTAGATTTCGATAACAACTCTTATATATATGTGAAGTCTTAACTAAATAAGTGAAGCGAATGTAGCGAGTTTCTACCGTTCAACTCAACCGGCATTTCAGTTAGCCAGTCTTGGGATATATTTCTTTAAATTTATCCGATTTCAACAAACACTTGGTATATGCCTTTTTCACAACGTTCCGAAATAACGATGTTGTTTGGAATTGTAATCCACTCAGAATAAGAGGTAAATACCATCCTATGTTACAACTTTTCACTCAGAGTATACATGCAATTTGTTAAGTACAACACAAAAATTAAGGTCCTGATAGAACAAAGCGTATATTAATATTTGGATTATCTCAATTAGTTGCGGTTGAAATCGATGAAGAGCTTACTGGTAAATATGGGGCTAAATTCCAACAACCTTTGTAGCTTCCATATTTAATTAAGATAAGAAAATTTATCTTCCTCGATAAATTTCCCCGAAGGGCCGCGGTGGTAGAGCGTTCACCTCTGGTTTTTGGTTTCCCGGGTTCGATCCCAGCCCCAATCAAGTGAACTTTGTGGTAGACAAATACCGTGTGCGTGGGTTTCCACGGGGTTCTCCCATTTCCTCCCACTTTCTTCAATCCACCATTTCATTCATTCCTCATCACCTCCGTCTCCTTTAGCCTAACTGGCATAACCGTGGGATATAAATCTCAAAGATTTCATTTCATTTCATTTCAACTTTCCAAAACACTATTGAGCGTATATTTTCTTTCAGGCTTCATAATCATACCCACTGCATGAAGTTAACGAGTTATGAATGAGGAGTTGATTTGCCTCCTTCCCGGATATGTAATTTTATACGATGAAATATATATATATATATATATATATATATATATATATATATATATATATATATATATATATATATATATATATATATATATAATATGTTTTTATTCGATGATGAAATATATAATGTATTTGTTCTTTGGAGACTTCTCCACAATCTCGACTGCTTGGGGTTAAAATCAGTCAATAGTAAGGGATGAAAACGTTCCAAACGGGGACGAATTACCCTAATTTAAAGAAGTATATTCGGCTATTATTTTCGTATTTTATATATATATATATATATATATATATATATATATATATATATATATTGTAATAGACTACTGCATATGTTATAGGGTATGCTTATGATTAAAACCGGTCAATAATGACGTATTGAATTTACCCTCACCCTCTCATCTCATTTTCCATTATAACATTCAATATTAAAATAAAATTTTAAAAATGTGCAATATGGCGTATATTTTCTTCTAGGTTTTTCAATTGTCTTCAGGAGCCGCAGTGGCTCAGTGGTAGAGAGTTCACCTCTGGTGCATGAGGTCCTTGGTTCTATCCCAGCCTGTGTCAAGTGAGCTTTCTGGTGAACAAACACCTTGTGTGTGGGTTTTTCGGGGTTCTTCCACTTCCTCCCACTTTTTTCATTCCATTGTTTCATTCATTTCTCATTATCACCATCCCGTTTAGCCTAGCCGGCGTAATTGTGAGACGTAAAACTTAAAGATTTTCAATTATCTGTCATGAACAATGAATTCAAGTCCATCCTCTCCAGACATTTTTGCAAGAAATTCCACGTTAAGCATTGTAAAAATGATTTAAGTTTCATACAATACAAATACCCACTGCTTGGGGTTGTTTCTAGAAGGGTGTATGCGAGGTAAACCTATGGTTTAGAGTAGAATTCAAACCATCGTAATTTATTCAATGCCTTCCAACTGGGATCGAAATACATCTACCACTGATTAGGGTACGACTTTAGTACATTCGATTTTGGTGAAATATACAGTATATTTTTCTAATGGCTTAATAATCAAGCTCACTGCTTGAAATTGAATGAATTATTAATTATAGAGTAAGTATATCCCTGCCCAGTTTAAAAGTGGCTTTCGCAAAATAAAATTTAAAAAAAAAGTGAGAATGAGTTGTACGAAACAATGTGTGCTTCATACCGTTACGAACTTGATACCATTATTTGAGTTTGAAATTAGGCAGAGGGAAGGGTAAGATAAATTCATCTTATAAAACACATTCACAATATATTTTACTTAAGATATACAATTTTGTAATTCTCTTACAATCAAGAGGAAACGTCATTTTCAAACACTCGAAGACCTCTTAGTGAGATGTATTTATTTCTGATGAAAGTTCGGTACTGTACGTATCAATTAACAAGAATATTACAAGAATGCATCTCTTATAGGAAGGAACGTGCAAGCTAAATAAAAATGAGCCCAGGTAACTAACAGACCATGTTAGACCAGACCACGTTTTACTGTAATTAAATAAAACATTGCAATCAGTTAAAATCTTTGACTGAGAAAACAACGTTCCTTGATTGATGAATAGACAGTTTATATCTGACTTTTCTTTAGAAATCAGATGTTTTAAACACTTGAGAAAACATATATATATATATATATATATATATATATATATATATATATATATATATATATATATATATATTAGTATTAGATTCTTACTTATATAAAAATGGTTTTAATTTCGAAAATCCATCTTCTGCGTTGCATAATGTAAAAATGAACATGAAACTCCATTATACAGCTATTATCTTGTCATTTGGTATAAAATTGAAGAACTTACTGGCGGGAGTCTGCGTTATTAATGGTTTTTGCTCATTATTACCATTAAATAAACGATTGGAAAAACCTTTCGTGCTCAGATATTCTAACTGAAGAACAAACATGCGAAACTATGATGAGCATTCATCTCTGAATCAGGAAGATGCTATATTGTTACGTATTGGAGCACTTTGCATAAGGAACAGGAAGATTGTTCTTAGACCATTAAGAGAAACTTGGCTTTCTCTAAAAACGCATTGTAATTATGAAGTTCTATTTGGAGATGCATTTCCTGGAGGATTCTCTGTCCTTCTTATCGTGGTTCAATCATTGCGTTTATCGATATCTGATTGTCAATGATGGAATTATTTAGGCAAATTATTTCTCTTACAATGTCTCTCCATTTATACAAGATTATTGGCCTGTAGAGGACAACCGCCCGACTATTAGGTACAACATCCGGAAAAGTAATAATACTTTGTAGTGATGTAACAAAAAAAAAAATGTCTGAAGCTGCACATACGATAATACCAAATCATCAACTTCATTTTTATATGAGTAGGCTATATTTCAAGTGAAAGCATACTCATTTAGTTTCAGTTCTTCCGACATATATAGATTAGATAAAGCTTATTAAGAAAAATAACATGAAAACAAATATAAAGTATTCTTCTCGTTCAGATGATCAGATTAAAATAAAGCAAACGCTAATAATTCGCATTTTGACATGTAGGAACTCATATGAATAGACATCATTAATTTCTTTGGATGTTAAATTTTAGAAAATCAGCCAATAAGTATTGTTAGTAAAGAAATAAAAAGTGAAACATCAGAGGTGCGAACAGAAGATTCAGTGCACATATAGTTCAGAGTAGGGGTGTCCATCTTCCCAAAGTCTCGGACACTCCTCAATCAAATTTTTCATTGTCATCCGAATTTACCGTTCTTCTGCCTAAATTTACCTTTACCCTCAAATTTACTACTCATCACCCATAAGTTACCATTCTGACACCTAAAATTTACATCCCCTCAAATTTACTAATCTCTAGTGTGATTGTGTAATTTTCAATGAAAAATTATGCCCCTGCTCAATGGCGGATCTAGCAGGTGAAATCTGGGAGGCCATCTAGAACCAGACTTAGATAGGTATATCATGAGTTTAGTATAAACTCTCAAAAATATATAAATAAAAGTTTAAGTTATTTTCGTCATTCAAAAAACCATGGAGCCTATGCTCCCCTGGCACAGGTCTAGATTCGCCACTGCCCTTACTCTATAAATAATCTCATGAGCAATACCTGTTCCAAAAATGCGCATGTAGGAATCACTTGTTCAGCGTTTTGTCTTAGACTCTAATCACTTAATTTATCTTATAACCAATTTTTCCCATCAACATCAAAACCTACTGAAAGAAAATAAAACAAATTTAACTCGCCTATATGGGTCATTCAGAGCACCAGGATTTAGGTCAAATTCATGAAGTTGTGAGAAAAAGAGACGTCAAGTTCGTGCACTTGTTTTAAGTGCATGGAAAAGTAAATATTATTATTTTCTTCACATTATGAGAGTAATTTACAATATATGACTGTGAATCCTTTAGGCACTGAAATGAGCTTTGAGTAAATATCATAAATATGAAATAAGTCTAAAATGACCAAAAATGGATTTCCTTTGTGTATTGAACGCCCCATATGAAAGTTAAAAAAAAAAACTAGTGATGCAATAAACCTTCAAGGCATTCTAAATAATCTGACATATTTGGTGTTTAACGCACACTCTTATTAAGTATTTATTTGAGAATTTTCGGGCGAATTAAAATATGAAAATCTAAGGATCTCAGTATTCAATAGTTTATATTCAATATAAACAAAAGGTAACAAATGATGCGTGAACATACATGAAGTAATTAATTAACAGATATTTTCTGCACATTTTCTTTCACAAAAATATTAACAATACGTTTTAGACATTTTCTGAATTTCTTTCTCTTCAATAAAATGATTTGATTCCTAAACTATATTTAATAGCTGTAATTGCTATTTTCAGGACTTCCTAGTTGCATAATTGATGCATCTAGCAAAAGCCAAATAGCGCAAAGTGGCATGCAGCAAAGATCAAATAAATAAATTACCATAATAATATAATAAATAATGTATATTATTATTGTTGTATATGTTAGCTTGATTCATTAATTCATGCCGGGATTTTTTTTTGGAATGCAGTGTTGTGAAATATATCAAATTGTAGCTATATTATCAGTAACGTGTAGCACTATTTGTAGTTTTGATGAGGATGATTATTCTCAGAGTCTCAAGTATGGGGTGTCAAGTTGAAGACAAGAATCGTATTTGGCATTTTCTCTTGTAAAAGTTAAACAAAGTTCAAGTGTTTCGGAGGCATCCAGATAAACCTTTGTAGAATGCAAGGCAGTTATTACTGAAAGACCCTCTGAAATGTTTAATCAGGTTCCGAATTATGACCTGAGCATGTTCTAGTTTAGTGATGGGCAAATTCCCGGGAAGATATTTTACGGGAATATTCAATGAGAAAATTCCCGGGAAGATTAACAAAAATGGGAATTTTCCGGTAATTTATGTAGAATCACAAAGAAAATTACATTCTTTTACTATATTATGATTTCCAATTTAAATTCGAATTTATCACAGTATATTATTACTGTTGTCTCCAGAGGATTCTTTAAAATGTATATTCTGAACGGTATTATGTTATTATATTAATATTTTGTTATATTTAAGAGTACGCATAAATGTATATTTACTTACAATATGTCCTATGCAAGTAAATATGTGGAAAAATGGTATAGTAAGTCCACATACTTTTACATCGTTAAACAGTTTAAATTTATATGTATACCTAAGTGGATTTTCTAAACTTGAATCTACTACTGATATTATAAACATACTAAATTGTTAAATGTTATAAACAAATTAGATTGGGTAACTGCCAGACGACAAATGTCTTACCATTTTGCGCATAGAACTACATATTTATGTTCACAATATTTGCAAGATACTAACTTATCTTTAGAATTTTGCACGTAACATTGCCTCACACGACCTTTCTTACTATCTGTTTCTCGAAATTTCATACGTTAATTCACATGTAAGGGAAGTCAGAGCACCTTTTCAGTGTGTATTAATAGTATAGTACTTCACCTCTATTTCTACATAATTTTTACATTATTTTACAAACTGGTTCCTTTTCATCATTTGTAAATTAGTACTTTGCTACTTTTTAATGCAAATAGAAAAGAAAATTAAAAAATTATATTATTATTTTTATAAAGTACAGTCAACGAATTTTATTTTTTTAACCTCCAAATTATTTAAAACCTAGAAGTAAATCATAATAATGAAAATAAAGTAATTAGTCATATGATTTTTATAATTTGGAAGATAAAGTAAAGAAATGGAAATACATTTCTTTCCGGGAATTTATATGCCAAGGAGAAAACCCGGGAATATTCCCATTTTTTATTTTCCTTCCCACCTGGAATATTCCCACTGCCGATCACTATTCTAGTTGCCCATCCCACTTTAACCCGTAAGTAGGCGCGTTGGGATATAAAATACCCCACTCTCAGTTTTTACAATGTGGCAGCACTGTTTGTGTGGGTTTTAAACTTCTGCTCGACATATTTGTCCATGATTTTTGTCTGACAGTTGAGCTGATGCATTCCAGTTTGTTTCATAAAAGTTTGATTGGCTACAGTTATTAGTTGATTGCAAGTGAATGTCATTGTACCCCGCACGCCTGCCAACGTAAGCAATTTTTCTTTATGGTTCCTAAGAATAGAATTTCATTTTGAGTGCGTGGACATTGAGTGTTTTTCATTACGTTGTGCTGTTTACTTTATTAAAATGTCAACTAAAGAAATATAAAATTGCTAGACGAAATATCGGAGGAAGAAGTCGTAGGCAGTGCGAAATCCAATAAGATAGAATATGAGAAAATAGAAGAAAGTGATCATAATACTGACGCTGATCAAAATTGTGTTTCAGATGAAGAGGGAAGATGTGTAAGTTCTAGGTCTAATGACTACGTTATTGGAAGAAATAATGTGTGTAAATAAAAAAAAAAAAAAACTTGTTTTCGTACAACAGGAAAAACGAAGCAAAAAAAAAAAAGCAATTTTCGTTTTCATTCATGATAAAATCACTGTCAAAAATCTGACAGATGAAACATCAGCCTTCCATGCTATTGTTTATTCTGATATGATTAACGATATAATGGACAACACAAACGCACAACTTTAGTACATTAATTTCATTGTACTTTACACTAAACGAACATATAGACATTAACTACCAATTTGAATATAAACAAAATGTAATATGAAGTGAGTATCAAAAGCGACGAATAAATATTGAAGTAAATATATTGTTGTCGCTCAAAAATTTCGTATTTTAAAATTTACCATACATTCAATGTAGTTGGCAAACCCTGAGTTTATCAATAGCATTAGATAGTAAGGTTAAATTAATGTGATTTCTACTATAACACTAACTTGCATCATAACAATATTAAAATACAACTGTTACGCGAAAATTCCAAATGATATACACAGGTAGAAAATTATATGTAGCTGGCAGCCCTGGATTTCATTTTCATATGACTACATTAGCAGTTTATATGTAATTTTATGCATATGTTTCTAAAAAAATACTTGTGGTATATATAAACACTTGGGGTATATATAAACACTTGGGGTATATATATATATCTCACGTGCCTAGTAATGTTACGCAAATTGACGCGCATGACAGGCCTGAAAGCTGAAATGATTAATGATTACAGAAGCTTCAGATAATGAAATTTTGGGACAAGACATGATTTCTATCATACGAACCCGAAGAAAATAGTAATAATTCTAAATAAATACAGAGCTCATAAGTGATCAGTATGACTTAAGCCAGAAGATGAGGACACACTTGTCTTGGAAATTGTCTTGAAGATGACATTCCTGCAGACTTGCGACCCCATGTTTATAAATGGAAATATGGCATGATACAGATGGTGAACAAAAACCACCAAATATAAGATGCAGGATGGAACACTCTAACGGATAAATTTACTCTAGAACAAATAGTGTAAAATTTGGAAACATCTATATCGACATGTAACTGCTTATTTACAGGCAATGTAATAGAAGAGATAGTAAAATCACGGACACATATTCACATATTCACACACACATATATGATAACACACATATTCAGATAAACCTGATAAGTAAACAATTTTGAACCAACAAGTATTATGAAACAACACTCGACGTAGAAAAAAAGAACAAATAACTTTTTGGAATACTGTATATTTGCAATGATACGAAATATTCAGAACGAAACACTTAGCATTTCTAGAGTGAGAACGGTATAGGTGTAGAAGCTACAGTTGGTACAATTTCATGGATTGCATCTATCCTTTTTTTTAATAAACTACAGTAGAGCGTCGATTATCCGAAGTAATTGGGGGACATGGGTGTTCGGAAAACTGGTTTGTTCGGATAATCGAACTGTACATGTTTATTTGCCATGCGCGGAGCGGCACGCCTCAACTCTAAGCTGGCGCAGCTGTTGCTGTGAACAGCTTTGATACTGCCGCTACTTCTACAGCCAGTGCCAAACTGACAGAAGTGTGCTGATTGTTGAAACACAGCGACTGGCGGCTTGGCCGGTCAGCAGCGCCTTATGAAGGCCCCATTAGAAGCAATGTTCCGCCAGCGGTGGCTCAGTACGGCGACTACTGTTGGAAACTTGGTTTGGGAGTGAGGTGGATGATGGACGGTAGGGTGGGAGAGTAACATGTGCTAGCGAGTACACAGTTTGGTTAAGCGGTCGTTCGATTGACCGACGTTCGGATAATCGACGCTCTACTGTACTCTAGATTTAAGAAAAAAAAACTAACTAGATTTGAGAGAAAACATTGATCCATGTTCGAGAGACATTTGAAAATTTTGAAATAAATTGTAAGACTGCATATACAATATCTGGATATCTGTATTTTGTAGCATTCATATTATATACAATCATAATTTCATGGAACAAAATAGTCGTTGTGTTAAATCCAGATATGGTGCTTGTGTTCTTTTGTCAATTATGTTCAAACTAAAATAAATGTTTTGTAACATTTACTAATCATCCAAGATAGTGGATTCCAGAAACCGAGTCAGGGTTTAAGCAGTTAGCGTACGCGCCTTTGAAATGGGAAGTTTGGGTTCGATTCCCGGCGGGAGCTCATGTAGTTCGGATTCCATGTGAATCAGTAGGTCTACATCTCATATAGCCTCGCTGCTAAAAGGGACGTTAAACTCAAAATCAACTCAACTCAACCGAGTCAGGGCATCCACGAGTTTATTTTAGGACATAATCTTAGTGACGACCTGGGTGGTTATGTCACCTGTCCCGCGATGTTTGCCATCCTTCACGGTACGTATCTTCCATCGCTACGCACAGCACACATAGATCGTCGTATAACTGGCGGTGTTCTGGAGGAAGTGTTTATGTTTCACCTCAAGGAGAGCATCGACATGGAGACCCTCAAGGAGAGCATCGACATGGAGACCACATGGAGACTGTCACCGAATATGAGTACAAGCACGTGGGACACGACGACAGTTTGCATTAAACAGATTCAACGAAGGTCCTTCCAAATCTAGTGTATTCCCCAGATGCGGCTTCTTTAGATTGCTATATTTTCCACCCTTGTAGAATGCCGTCTGTGGTATATCTTTTGAAAGCGATGAGTAACTGCAAAATTTCATTGATGGTTTCTATGTGCCTTTACCAGAGATTTCTTTCGTTAAGGCATCTAACGAGTGCCTGAATAATGGGAACAGATTTTGAACAATGCGGAGGAATACATCAGTAATCATTGTCTGATTAGTTCAACACCTAGAAATGAGGAGCGTGTTCTTCAAAACTCGATAGAGCACAAAACATCAAACTTTCCGGAATTGCATCTTTGTTATTATTGGACATAACCTTTCATTACAGAAACGTAATTGTAGGTAATACTAGTTATTATCCTGGGACAAGTTCAGACAGTGTGAAGCTCTTAGAGGATACAAATATTTGTCATAGAATTGGCCAATTAAAATATGCAGGTTTTTCGAAATTCGATAGAGAACATGGATGGGAAACAAAGGAATGTGACTGAACCTGAATTTGCTGCTAGTGTTATTGTTTTCATTACTGCTGTGATTTTATTTTATTTCGTCATGAGTATTCTTTATTAATTTTTTATTAGTACGTATTTTGTTTTATTTAATTGGTTTTGTGCGCGGTGTAATGGGTTACATCTACATTGTTACACGAATGAAAAAAATATAGACATTATGGAAATTTTCGAAAAGTAACGCCTAAATGTAAGAATACAAAGTGATTAGAATAGTAAGTAATGAAGCATGCTTTTGCGTTATAGTTAGCAGTCCCAGAGAATATCTTCATAAAATCCTTTAGCTTCTTCTGGCATGTGTGCGTTTCTTTACGTCTCCTTCTTCTTACTGGACACCATGCTCATCTTCTGCAGACATGAGGACTTCAGCATTTCCTTGTGGCATGTTGTAATTTCAGATTTGAAAATGGAAACCTCCACAGGTAACCCAGTGTAAGTGTTCTCCACACTTACAGAAACAATAGTATATACTTCTGTAGAAGACATTCTGGACGATATGACACGTTTCGTCCCTATGTGAAACGACAACTTTGGTTTCAAAATCTTCTGAGAAGTCTCCTTCAGTGTTTTGATTTGGCAGTCTCTGTTGAGAACTTTGAGAACTCTATGGTAGTGCAGGATTTGATAGTACTCATTGGGTGACAAAATAACTCCCTTTCTTCTGTACTCCTCAACCCTACCAAACATACGATCGGAAGCCATGTAGCTGTGTTCTCTGATGGGAAAGAAATTATGATTAGAAGTAAATTTTGAAATTCTTTCCAAAACGGCAATGAGCATGGTAACTATTACGCTGTTCTTATTTTGACCTGGGCACGAATCTGAAAAAAAAATAGTGGATGGACACTTTCCATTTTTCTTTCAAGATCTAAACAGAAAATGCATCAAAGGAGATACAACCCTGTGTGTTCATCCATGAATATGGTTGTGCTTGCGAGAGACTGGTTCATTCTATGTAACACTAGTGACACAGAGGTAGACGTGAAGCGAGACATTGTTGTCGGGTCGGTGTTTCAGCTATTTGCTGTATCGAGTTTTGAGAAATCGCTGTGCATGCGCTCTATCGAGTTCTGACAAAACGCTCATGATTCAGTATGATATACACCACACATATTGAGATTTGCCAATTCTGATTTCACAGTTTGATTGAGAGCACTAAAAGCATACCTATCCCATATATACCTCCATTTCTCATAATTTGTGCAATATCAAGTTTTGAAAAAACGCTCTTCAAATATATAAATTAGTTCCAAACGGGACGAACTAATGAATCAACCGTGTATAATATCTACTAAAATGTCTCTATGTAAATTCATGAACTTTGTAGAGCTTCCGAAATGCGGAATATTGACAGCCAGATTGGACCATTTCTAGTATCAACTAGAACTAGAAACATTTTGTACGGTGTTTCAGTGTATCTATCACCTGTGAAAGTAATATATTTGTAAGAACATTTCGGTCAGAGGCGACTCGCGAAGATTTCACACTGATATGAATAAAAATACTCAGCTGTATATACTAGTCGTATGGAAACAAGCTTTAGAAAAATATCTATGTTTTAATGAAGCATTGTGGCTCAGTGGTAGAGTGCATGCCTCTGGTTTGTGGGATCCCTGTTTTAATCCCCTGCAAAGTAAGTATGTGGTGGATAACATCGTGTCCGCGAGTTTTCTCAGGATCCTCCGGTTTCCCCCCACCTTCTCATTTCACTAGATCTTTCATCGAGTTGATTTTGAGTTTAACGTCCCGTTCAGCAGCGAGGCTATATGAGACGTGAACCTACTGATTAACGTGGAATCCGAACCACATGAGCTCCCGCCGGGAACCGAACCCGGGTCTCCCACGCCAAAGGCGCGTACGCTAACCGCTTAGTCACGGAGGAGCTCTACTAGATCTTTCATCATCATTCACTGTCTTAATTAGCATCTCGCTTAGTCTAATGGGCATAACTACGGGACGTTAAACTGAAAGATTTCATTTTGTTTTATCGCTCTCATTTCAGTTATTCTTCCATAATTTCACATACCTTAGTCATTTTTCCTTAACCTAAAAGTTATAACTCTGAAACAGTAAACTAGATTTTATTTTATTTTCAATGTTTTGATCAAAATGTGTATATATTCACTACTCATTATCAACTCTATAGTGTTGTGAATATGCTATAGAGAAGTTGATCATGAAATCTAAAAAGAAAAAAGAAACAAAAATAAACATTCATTTTTTTTGCGACCTTGATATTTCAAAAGTTGAACAGGTGGTCTGTGACCAGACACGAAGCCGGAACAATGGAATGACATCTTCGCTCTCATAACCTTTTACCGATATAAGCCGCATTATGCAATGTATAATATATGGCTTCTTGTTTCCCCTGTCTATAGAAGTAACGATGGAACAAACCCACGATGAGTTATTTTGTTCGTGTACTTGTCATGGCGATTTATATCATGATATGCTGTTACAGGAAGAACTTTCAGACAATTGTGAGCCTCATTATTTCAGGTCTATTAGGAAGAAACAAAAAATAAAACCCATTTCATGCTAATGTAAAAAAAGATTAAATGCATTTTCAGAATTATTTTGCACAAGAAGTAAAGTCAGATCCTTCAAAAAAGATTGACAAATAGGCTCTGCAAAAGAGCTACTGACATTTTGAAGAACAAGGATTGGCATTAATTGCCCGTGACGTCCTTCTTGAATTGAGTTTGAATCTGATTCATGAACCTTGTTCCATGGTGTCGTAGCTATACTAATAACGGAGATGTCTTTATGACCTTACTGCAGATGCTTTTAGAAAAATACTGTGCATCAATGTGAAAATATTACATCTTATATATTTATGTCCATCCCGTGCTATTTAGTAATGTATTTAAAATTTAAACATAAATTACTTTGTTGTTAAGGGTATTAAATATTATTTAAAGTTGTTACAATAACTACCTTTATGCTGAAGAATACTGTCCTATGAAGTTGAAGTTCCACTTTTAGCTCCCAGTATATGTATACATCAGGGGCGTCATTTAGGAAGAGCAAGAGCAGCAATTGCCCCCTCAAGAGTTTAAGGAATACATATACTTTAATATATTGTCTACTAACATACTAGTACAAAACGTAAAAGTCTTATGTCAGTGGTGATCTTGCCCCCTCCAAGCGAAGTCTGAAATGACACCCCTGGTATACATGAGCTTATAGATTCAGTCCCGGTGTACGAGTGTGTTGGAGGTACGTTACTTCAAAGCCAGCATCTAGAACAAATTTGGTGAGCAAATAGCATGTTGTCCAAGGAATAAATTTTTCGCGACTGAGCTCTGCCGGAACAGGCTCGGCTCGTCTTGCATATGGTACTTTATTTCTTGGTGACTAAGGACCGGACCTAAACAAATTCTGATGGGCAAGTAGACCACTGTCTTGGGAATAACCGCCGGTTTACACGGACTGACAGACAAAATGTTTACAGAGTGCTCAACGTTTCAGTACATTTTAAAGTCCTTAAGCATTGTTTGCTATGGACTGACTAGACTGATCATACTGAAGAACTTGAACACTCCATAAGCATCGCTCGTAGTGAGCAGAATGCTTAGCGGCTGCTAAGCTGACTACAATTACCGTTGCATCATGATCTTTCATTTGCCTAAACGACTTCTCTGGTGGACTATATTCCTACGTTCTTGCATTTTGCTGTTGTAAAAGTTGTATCTGCAAATGGGGATGCGTGATCTAGATATTTAGGAAAATACAATAGACACAGAAGCAGTAGCGTACCCAGAAGGTTTCCTAGGGGGGTGATTGTAGCTCTCAAGTTTTATATATATATAACCACACTATGCCTCAGTTCGTACATACATTTTAACTATTACACGTATTAGCGATAATTTCAAGAAATATACGCCAATCTTAAATTCTATATCAATATATTTGATAAGACTAATTTTACATCACAGTTCAAAGTCTTATTTTTAACTGTCATGGAAACACATACACATTATAAAACATACGTCAGCATAGCAAAGTAGAAACAAAAATAGATCAATCGACAGATATTGCTTACATTATTTCTTTCTTCTTATAAAATATACAACTTTTTTTTTTTGTATCTGACTCCTGAACCAAAAGGAATCAGAAAATCATTTAGGATTTAAGGAAGAATCCTGGACCGTACATTAATTTCTATGACACACATGCACTATGGTCCCATTACTTTTTGAATTACCCTTATATTACAAATTCATTAACATCATTCATTTTACATATTTATTTTAATATTTCATTTTATTATATTCCTTTTCACAATAACTAGTTATATTTACTCAAATAACGACGAAATAGGGCATATTCAAAATTTTACACTTTAGTTATTACTCCAGGTTTATAATAGAATTTTATATACTTGAGCCATTAGAAGTTACAATACAACATAAGGATATTCTTTTCATTCTTTCATTCGGGCAAAATAGTTACAAGATCAGAAAGAATAATTTATGTATCAAGAGATAAAACAAAAATTACAATAAGTCGTAACATCAATTAAATAAAAAGGAACAAAATTGGTATCAATTAAAAATTGCATATACAACGGATTTATTTTATCAAGAAGAAATTGAAAAAAAATTAAACGTTATTTAAATTAGCTTTGGGTACTACTTGAGTAGTCCAAGTTTTAATCTGCAATCATTTGCCTTTCGCATAAAACGAAGTGCACCATTTATTCAACCTCTATTATTATTTTTAAAGATAAAAGTTTAATACATATTTAAAACATGTATTCGATTTCACACTGAGTTTTATTCCTCGAAATAATCTTCAATCCGTCCAACGCCAAGTAGCGTTAGATTAAACTAGTTTTGTACGCTGTGTCAATTAGGTTACACTGCACAGCGCAATTTTGTGCATTATAACATGGAGAATTCGACTCATTATTTACTTGTCTTCTACCACAGCATGTTCTGCCATCTATCGCACTTCGATTATTACGAAACCTATTACGATTAACGGTGTTATTTTGACGGTACCTATTATTCGTGTACCGATTATTTCTAAAAGCAATGTTGTTATTAGCACAGTTTCTAATTGTATCGCCGTTCTGTCTGGAATTGCAATGTCCAGTATTTGTACTAGGTTAAATACTAATGTTACGTATAGATAATGAATTATTAAGATTATTACGTGTATTCTTATTTCCACTATACTGAACAGACATCTGATTTTCATAATTTTGGACAGTCAAGAGTAAGTGATCAACCCCTTACCGCCTGCCGTGCCATACATGGCAATTCTCTTTTGTCACTTTAGCTTTTGTGTGATTCATCAAAAGCGCCAAATGACTGTTTTGTCTGCTCTGTAAGATATTGACGTGAATGAATAAGAGATTTTGGTGTCATCTGGCATATTCTTTGTGAGTTTTATTAGACAGTTAAACGTTGACATGTGGTTTTTGTGAAGCAGTTAATTTTTGTCAGTGAAAATAATTTTTTGGCGAAACATTGTGCGCACTTTTACCAAAGAACTGAGAGTATAGTATAGATACAGTATCCCTATAGTATAGTATAGATATTACTGCATAAAGTGGTATATATGACAAGATCCATTCCCTGCACACTTCTAGGAAAGTTTACCTTACTGCATAGTGTGACATATATGGCACGTACTTATTTCTCGTCGGAATTAAGTGAAAAATCTAAAATTCAAGTTTTAATTCATTTTTCAAGTTCCCATATGAGGATTTCCAATACGATTATTTTTTCGCTAAAAGAAAAAAATCATGCAAAAGGGGTTAAAGTTCATACATTGGGAAGAAAGTAATACTTGTTGTGGCTTATATGGCAATAAAATCCTAATTGATGCTATAATTCGGGAATCTGGTAGAAATGGGTTGATTTGTTTCAATTCCTTGTAGGTATTTATAACAAAATACATAATGCTGTGATCTATACGGCTAACATAACATTTGTTACGAATTTAGGCATCTCGATTAGATAGAATAAAATCATTTTCAAAATTTGCCAACAAAATGCTTTTAAAACCTTCACATGTACGTACGTCATGGAAGTAATACATGAGGCATATTTATCTTAAGACAGATTTATCTATACCAATTTAGCAAGAATATCATCTACTCTACCACTGAACTTTGTTAATGCTCTAATTTCACAAAATTTTACCGGTAACTTTGTCTGCTTAGATCTGGTTAGGTTAGGTTTAGTATTCTCATATTTTCTAGATGGTCCGTGCAAGGGCGCCGATTTCTCTGTAAATTTAGGGGGGGGGGTATTCAGATGCAGAAGGTATATATATGAAGAGTTTAAGACAAATTGCACTCAAATTATTCCAAATATTGTATATTCATATATAAAATAGGGGGCCCACATGAGCTTTGGGGAGGCCTGCGCCCCCTCGGTCCCCCAGGATCGGCGCCCTTGGGTCCGTGTGTTTTGTCTCCTTCTATGGTTCTTCTGGTTCTGTGCTGGACATTAGCCTTCTTGTTACATTTTGCGGAATTCTCTTAGCAGTTGGTTGGCCTACTGGCGTATTAGCAATTTAGGATATTTCCGGTACAGCTTCTCTAATATGATGATTCTGGTGGGTTACTGTATCATTCTGTTGACTATACTTGGAATCCGAGAATTCACGTTGCAGATCAATCCGGTCTTCTATTTTACTAAACTTATTCCTCAGATGTTGTGATAATTGTTCAATTTTGGCATTGTGATTTTGTTCTTTTTTTTTTTTTTTCAACTCTAACACTATCATTTTCTTCTAATTATTCCAGTTTACTTGCCATTTGATCAAATTTACGATTATGAGATTCCAATTTATTTGTAATTTGTTCAATTTGACTTGCTAACTGTTCACTTTGACTTGATAATTGACCACTCTGAGATTCGATTTTGTTTTCAATCAGTTCATATGTAGCATAAAACGCTGACGTTCAGAATTAGATGATTCTGAAATTAGTACACTTTTTCCAATTTCCTCCATCCTTTGATTGGTGTTAATCAATCTCTGGTTACGTAATAATATTAACGATATTTTGAATAATCTTACTATAATTCAGATTAAATAAATTCTCCTGGCGTGTAATCCATATATAAAGTATATACGCCAGCGCAGCTAAACACGCCAACTGTTCAGTGCTGGGACATTTCCGACCGAAATCCTCTCAAATGTGCCTCCAATATGTGCCAAGGTCTTGGACAAGTCCGATTTGACGAACACTCCGGAAGACCGCACTGAGACCGCCACTCCGTGCTTTGTTGTTTGCATCTGGAAGCTTCCGTGGAAGGACGTTATTATTTCACTAGAGGTAAGAATCCGTTATTAGTACCGTGCTAACTCAGAATATTGCCGATTGTTTACAGCAATGTCCCGATTATTTTGTGTCTGTCTAGGAACACTTTGTTTTGTAAGTGTAATTTCAATATTTGTGATTTCATGGCTACTAAATTAATACAGTAGAGCGTCGATTATCCGAAGTAATTGGGGGACATGGGTGTTCGGAAAACTGGTTTGTTCGGATAATCGAACTGTACATGTTTATTTGCCATGCGCGGAGCGGCACGCCTCAACTCTAAGCTGGCGCAGCTGTTGCTGTGAACAGCTTTGATACTGCCGCTACTTCTACAGCCAGTGCCAAACCGACAGAAGTGTGCTGATTGTTGAAACACAGTGACTGGCGGCTTGGCCGGTCAGCAGCGCCTTATGAAGGCCCCATTAGAAGCAATGTTCCGCAAGCGGTGGCTCAGTGTTTATCCACTTATATTTATCTTGATGCATGGAAATTTGTTTCTATAACACCCATACTTAAAACCAATGGAAAGTATATTAATGATTTTCGACCAACCTCTGTAATGAATATAATTCCGACCATTTTTGAGAAAATAATCTATAAATATGTTTATAACAAAATAAAGTATCAAATTAATATAAGCTAAGTAGTATACGGACCGAATCTCACGAACATTGGAGAAAAGTGCAGATTTCTCACGAGAATTGGTATAATTTCGCCTTATTTCTTACGAAAATTGATACAAATTTCCCTTATTTTCACGAGAATTGGAGAAAAGTGCAAATTTCTCACGAAAACCGGTACAAATTTCATTCATTCTCACAACAATTGGTCAACAGTGCAAAATTCTCACGAAAATGGATGCAAATTTCCTCTTGAGTGTTTTATCATATATTTTAATACAATTTTTATAATTTTTTTAAATTTATGTTGATTACTTACTGTTTTTCCCCCAAGCCTTTAAGAAACGTGTTTTTCCTTCCTTATTCCTTGGTCAAGTGGCGAGAAATAGCTAAAGGAACTTCACAACATGTCCACACAAGTCTTTTTTCTTAATCTTGAACGCAATTGGTCTTGCTATTCAAGAAACTAATTCTAAAGAAAGAAGGCACCTATAATGAAATAATGGCATGTTGTAAGATGAGGTAACCAGTGGGGGAAGAGCACAGGAAGAGGGGGGAGGCAGTAGGCTTATGGCTGTATGTAACCTTCGTGTGTGGCAATATAGACAATGGATAGCCGACAAACACCCTTTATAAACGTATGAGAAGCTTTTTATGTAGCTGTCACGTATTTTCATCATTGTGTCAATTAAGGAAGTAACAAAGTGCCAATTTAATGTGACATATGGATGTTGCACAATACTTGAACCGTAGGAGGTGGGAAAGACATGTTAAATAAGTTAGTTTCATGTATTTAGAAACATGGGAAACTCTGGATAAAGCATAGCTATATGTTAGGTAAGAATGGTGTAGGAGGGAGGGAGCCCTTTGACGGAATAACGAACGTAACATAGACACCTGCTTGTATGTGTGTGTTCCAGGTTTTTGGAGGTGGAGGGGGTGTACTGTGCTCTGGACATTGCTTAATGGGAGAGTGTGATTTCTACTGTATGGAAACTGAAAAATATGTGAAAAGAAAGAAATAGGAATCATTATTCTAACGACAGAGAATTTAAGAATGAGATAGGTACGTGTCACTTTTTAAAAGTTAATGTATTGCTTCCCCATACGGAAAGACCACACATAAGATGAAGGGGTGAAGTGTGTTTTTTGTTTTGTGAGCAAAGGATCACTTTAAACGGTTGTTTGACTTCTTACGCATTTTGTTAAGACCTTGCCACATACGTAGAGGGGGGAAAAAAGAGAGAGCGTTCCTACCTGAGTTGCAAAGAGGAAAAAAAAAGAGTGAATGAATGTGTACGCAAGACAACTTTCCCTTTTGTGCTTTTGGAAGAAGTTTTGAGGGAAGATTTCTGTAGGTATTTCCGCATAAATGATTTTATCCTTTTAAAAACTAGAGTAATGAATTAATTATTTATGAATATTAATGAGATGATAATGAATATTAATGAGATGCTAAAGAAAAGGATTACAAAGAATGGATTTTACTGTTTTTGTATATTTAGTGGCATTTTGCGGATATATGTAATATACAGCACTGCGTATTGTATATAAATGTGTGAGATAATGTGGAAGGAAATGCGCGCAACTCTAAGAAACATATTTTATGTAATGATATTGTATTTTCAGTAGCTGATATGGGATTTTAGCATAGAATATCATCTTTTGGATACTGCATGGGGTCTAATGGGGTACGAAGCTTAGACGAATGACAAATTGCATGTATTTGTGATTAGTTTGTAAGTAGGGTATATCTATGTGTAGGTGATATGTGATTTTAGCATAGAATATTATGTTTTGGATACTGCATGGGTCTAATGGTGTACGAAGCTTAGACGAATGACAAATTGCATGTATATATGAATAGTTTGTAAGCGGGTACATGTATGTGTAGGTGATATGGGATTTTATCATAGAATATCATCTTTTGGATACTGTAAGGGTCTAATGGAGTACGAAGCTTAGACGAATGACAAATTGCATGTATTTGTGATTAGTTTGTAAGTAGGGTACATCTATGTGTAGGTGATATGGTATTTTATCATAGAATATCATCTTTTGGATACTGTAAGGGTCTAATGGAGTACGAAGCTTAGACGAATGACAAATTGCATGTATTTGTGATTAGTTTGTAAGCGGTGTACATATATGTGTAGGTGATATGGGATTTTATCATAGAATATCATCTTTTGGATACTGTAAGGGTCTAATGGAGTACGAAGCTTAAACAAATGACAAATTGCATGTATATATGATTAGTTTGTAAGTGTGTAGATGTATGTATGTATGTATATTGGTTTGATATTGGACAGGAATATATGTATCATATTGTAGACATATTATCTTTCGTTTGCATGTAAGTGTTTTAAGCATGTGTTGTTGGTTGCGTAGCTTTAGGCGCTATAGTAGGATGGATGCAAACACCTGAAGTGTTTCTATTGTAGGGTTATATATATTGTAGAGTTGTATATGTTGTTGTGGTGATACGCTATGTGAATGCAAACACATGAACTGATTGTATTATATTAATATTGTGATTGCTTATGTATATAGATTACCTTGAATACCATGTTAGAATGTATATATTGTGATTTTTACGTACGCAGATACTTGTTAGACATGTTCTAGTGGTATTTGAAGCACAAAGGATATCACTGTGTTATAACCCATTTACATATAGATATCTTTTCACTACAGTATTCTAATGTCTTATATTGCTACCTTTACTGACTTCTAAGATGCTTGTTCATCGTATAGAAGACATTATGACCACAATATGGTTTCGAACTTACGATCATTTATTGTAAGAACATAAAATACGTATAAATAACCTTATATGAAGCATAGGTATTCTCCCTTTATCTTATATAGAATACAGATACTTCGTATGATATCAATATTTGTTTGGAGAAATAAAACATATTATTATAAATTGTAACGCTTTATTGTATTTATATACTCTACAATAATGTATTTTGCAATATTGACATATTGATATACATATATAGATATATTTAAATAAGATATTTACTATACTTAGAATATTCTTAATAACTTATTGACATATTTACATTATATATACGTACAAGTACCAACAGATAGGAAAACTTATGGACATATTTGATGATATTATGACCATGTTATGACATTATAGTACCTTTAGACAGTTTACTATTTACATATATACAGAATACCATTCATTTCACGCACTTAATACTTTGATAACCATATGGCAATGTTCTATAGTCAGTAATACTGTTATGATTTAATCGTCGTCTTTTATTTTGAACTTTTTGATGTGTTTTAGTTTCAGACTTGGATACAATGACAAACCCAGGCTTACGAACAATTCTTCCTGGATTGTGTAACTGTTTTTTGTCAGCTTTATCTTGAACTAGTTGATAAAAATGATCAAAGTTAATTTCTTGCCGTGTACGATGATTTAAAGTAATTCCTCTAATTTTAAATACATAATCTACTTTCCCTGTTTGAACTTCTTTCATTCTATAGGCATAATTTTTTGGCCCTAAGCCTATAAAGGCATCAATTTCCCAACCATCAGAAACTTCATTAGTTAACTGACCTAAATAGGGACCCAAAGAAAGTGGAGGCTTTTCATTACGTTGCTGCACAAACATAATACTATCAGTGTCGCAGTACAATACACGCTCAGGATCTATAGCTGTTAGTAACTCATAAAGTTTTAGACGCGCCCAAGACGTGATGAAGGCTGCAAGGACAACATTGGAAAATTTCCATGGCTTGTTTTTGTTTTCAATGTTTTTATATGATACAATGAGATGGCGCTCTCCAATAGGCAATACAGTTTGTACCTCATATTGGGGTGCCCATAGATAACTTAAAAATTTTTCTGGAGTATCTACAATTACAGATTGAGATAAATCTGTTCGCTGTCCCCATTTCCCATACAACGAATTGAGAAATATTTTGGAAATATATCTTAGACCAGGATTTGATTGAATGTTATTTTCCGTTAACTGAATGCATTCATGTTCATAATAGTCTGCAATATATTTTTCTTGATCTTGTTTAGTTTTGCACCAGCTAGGAAATCCTGAAGACTCCTGCTTCATTTTTAAGAAGGAATTGACATAATCTTTAAACAGATTATTTTCTGATCCAGATAATTTGAATTCCCAAATTTCAATAATTTGTAGAATTTTGTATCCGAGATCTAAAGCCACATGAAGTTCAGGAGTACAGTATGTACCAGTAAGGACACGCTCGGCATCATTATGGGTGCAATTGTTGTCACTTTGTTCCATACACGTACGACATAACCCAAACAAAAGGCGATCATTACATGTATATGGTAAAATTGGAAAATATAAGTCTTTGGGAGGCAAGATACTACATTTCACTAATCCATGAATACTTTGCACTTGTGGAAAGTCAGGCCCCTTGTATATTATAGGTTTTCCTATAGGCAATGGCTTACGTGCCATTACCCAGGGGTAAAGACTGGTAATATCATAATATGACACAAACTCTTCGTTGGTACATTCGTACAAGGCATTAAAACATTCTGTACGCCCACCATGAAAACTATCTTTAGGTACCAGATGATCAACAAGATCATGACACTGTGTTTGAATAAACTGTTGTAATTTCTTATCATTTTTTACCATGTGGTCCCATTCACATTCCCACATTTGAATGACATTAAGATTTAATTTTTTAAGAAATGCTATTTTTGTGGTGGTGTTTTCATACCGATCTTGTAGCGATGTACCTTGTTTAGAGGATGAATCTAGGGACACGTGTCGTAGTGTAGGATAGCAGTTTAAACACCCGTGATAGTAACATCCATGAAATTCGTAAACTGTATTTGTTTTACTTTCAAATCCATCAACCTTATACCTTCCAAATCGTTTTTCTAAACCATTTCCAGAATGAAGAATTTTATTACCAGTAGTACGTTCTAAGTATCGTAGCCAGTACATTGCCTTCAGACTTTGACGATCACGATGGTCAAACCCATAAGGTGGAATAATTGGAATAATTTCTTTGGGTAAATATAAGGTACGATATGTTAGTATTGCCAAACTAGCAATAGTTGGTGCAGCGATAAAACATTGGATACCTTTTGTTTTGTCTTCAATTAAGTTTGAAAATTTAATGACAGCCTCTGCTAAAATTTTAACATCATTCCGACAATATTCAATCATTTCCTTTTGGAGATTATACTCCTCATTACTTGCAACACGTTCTTTGTGCCATATGATAAGTTGCTCTCGATCTTCACTGTTTCTTGAATCAGGATCAAAATATTTTAGATCAGGAATTTTGCCTATATAATTTTGGTTTTCTAATGTATTAAACAAGTATGGGAAATCTCCCTTTCGTAAATTTGCAGAAAGACCTAACGTCTTAGGTAATTTAGATAATTTAACTCCCATATACAGATATGTGTCACGGAAGTAAATCTTTTGTCCTAAACGCATTTCAATAATTTTTTGCCCTGACATTATTACTTCAGGTGTAAAATGATGGTTTATGATCAAAGTTTTAGCACAGAATTGCATATCATAATTACTGCCATTATGGGAAAGCACAATGATTTTTTTAAACATTGGTCGAGTTATTAATATATGATTAACAAATTCTTCAATGTTGTTGAAATCAAACGAACGGAACCCATTTTTATCACCGCATACAAAACATGTATCATCAAGGTTCATGTCCTTACACTTGTAACAAGCATGAATACAATTTACAAAATTTACATGATGTTCTTGTTCTCCCTGTTCATTTTTAGGAAGTAACATTGTTTCTACATCAAAGATAATGTACAAAAAGGTATCTACATGTTGCATCATAGCCGTTTGAACAAAACAAATATGGTCATCGCTTACATATGTGTAACATGTTTTACAATAACGTTCACCACATTCATGTTCAGACTTGCGTGAACGCATGTCAATTATAGTACCACAAAGGACACAAATTTTCTTTGTTTCGCATAAACTTTTTCCGCAAACATTTATCGCTTTATGATTAGCAAAACATTCTTCTGAAGAAAACAGTCTATGACAATCAAAGCATTCAACTTTAATATTATTATCATTATTAGAAACATTATGATACTTTTCGCACATTGGACATTTGAAGTTACACTTATGATTTTGTGTATGATGATAACCTTTCAAACAATACTGACAATATTTCCGTTTGTTTAATAGTGTTGTAATGTTGGTAATTAATTCGTAGTGTCCTTCACTGTACAAAATCAAAATTTTCTTTGATGCATGTATTCCATGATAAATTACATTATAGTTTCGAGTTAATCCGTTCTTTTCGTAAACAACAATTTGATAATGAGGCGCTAGCTTATTTTGAAACTTTTTTACATCATTAATAGTACATCCATCATGGATTTCAATGTCAACTTTAGCACTGACACACAAATCCTTTGCTTGTTTCATCAATCGTTCAGAATGATTTTTCAATTCATATACGTAGTTATAACGATGATCAGCCCTACCCATTCCAAGAATAATACTCTTGGGAAGACAATACACATCCTTTTCTACAGGAATAGTACATTGTTCCAGGTGTGTTACAAGATCAACAAATTTTGATGAACCCCTTGTTCGTCCCCTACCTTTACGTGAATTAACAATATGAATTTTGAAATTTACTTTATCACCTAATAAATAATTTTCATTACTATTTAAAACATTTTCAATTTTACGAAATAGAATGTCAGAGCTTAAATCCGACTTTTGACGCCACGAAATGTATATTGGTTTATTAATGGTAGAAGCAGAACTTTCTATTGTTATACCAACATACATATCATCATCGGCATCATTTAAAACGTGATCCTTTACAAATTTAAATAACAACTGAATATATTTTTCAGGATCATCTATTCCGCTAGTTTGCATACGTTCAATTGTAACTTCCTTTCCTGTAAGTCCAAAATAACTATATTGTTTGATTTTACTATTAACAATACGAAAATATTCATTTGTTTTACCACTCCCATACATGGTAGGCTGTGATACAGTATTAGTATTAGAACTTGGAAAGTTTATAAAATTTTCCATGAAAACGCTAAAATCATTTGTAGTTAAACTATTAGCTTTTCCTTCAGACACAAGTTCCATAAACTTTTCACGTGCTAAATTCTTTATATTATCTTGACGAATGAAGCCTACATGATATAAATCAATAATATCTTTTGCAGACTTACATTTTTTCAAAATAACATGAGGATCACAACCAAAATGCATAAACAACGCCTGCAATAACTTGGAATAAGCTTCATTGCTTACCCTTGAACCCGTAGCATGACATTGTGTTATCACTTCCCATGTAAATAAAACTTCGTTTGGATTTTCATATCCGCGTGCTTGTTGTGCTGACAACATGGTAGAGATGACAGACTGTCCTTCCATTGTATGATTAACACACTAAATATGTAATTGCAATTTAAATTATTTTGTCTTATACAGTAAATATTTTATACAATGATGTACACAGAACTTTGATATTTGTTTTCACAGTTTTAAATGTCAAGGTTCGTAAGTAGCCTTTTATGATATGATTTACAATATGTTGACCAAAGATACACTTTTTTAAGAATTTTTACACTTACCAGTAAATATAATAATAAAACTTTCCCGAACTTGTTTCAGTTCACAACAAATTTAGTTGTAAGTTTACCGACACTACACTTGAAAGCTTGTCGGGAATTGCACTAACACTTGCCGTTAACTACAATCATAAAACTTCCCGTAACTTTTTTCAGTTTAGTATCGATGCACTACCACTTGTCACTCACTAACTATATTTTTAGTTCACCGAAGATATATTTTTAAGTTTATCGGTTAATCCTTTAGCACTTTCCGATAATTGTAATTTACAAAGCGCCGTAATAAAATTGATTTAGACTAATTACAGCACTCAAAGTACAAACAGGAAGTGTGTTTACTTTTTATTGATTGCTTATTATCAACACTAATAAATGGAAATTCCAAGAACTCCACACGAAGATTTCCAAAGATTGCCGAAGGTTTCCGAAGTTTCCCGAAGTTTTCCGAATATTGCCGAACCTAACCGAAGATTAACATGAGAGTTTATCCACAATTTCTGTACATGTTGGTTAATGTACCACACGAATGGTTCCGAAAATTGCCGAACTTAACCGAAGATGGACATAAGAATGTATCAACAATTCCTGTACACGTTTAGTAAATGTAAATTGCAAAAGACTTGTAACTTTAAGATATATTTCAAAGTTTATTATTATTATTAGATGTAACTTTATAACAAAATTGGTATTTAAAATAAATGATTTAACAACAAAGAGTATACCAATGATTGGCTTTACTTTAACAGTAGTAATTCTATAGTGCGCGGCGCGGCTTGCTGCGCTGGATTTATACTTTCAAAATTTAATCTCGTACCCAAACGCATTTCGTTTTGTAGTCTCGTACCTAAAGGCATTTGGTTTGTAATCTCGTACGCAGGTGCTTTAACATATTTTAAATTAGTAATACAGATATTACACAATATGATGTAATTTGTAAATGCACTATTAAAGTTTGCAACACTTGAAATAATTATAACTAGTTGTTTGTATGCTTTTCCATTGTGTTATCGGTCTAAAAAATTCCTTTGTTAGTAATGCTAGGAATTTCTTTTGTTTGCTTTGTTGCAGGTGTTTAAACTGGTTTAAACTGGTTTAAACTAGTTTATTGTTTTTTTGTTATACAATTATTGAGTTCTGCAGGAACTTTGTTGTTAATTTTTTATTTGTTTGCTTCATTAGAAGCTCAGAGGAATTACATTTCGAAAATATTAAAATTATCAAAACATAAACTTGAACATAAGAAAGTTATTTTTAACACATTACAAGACGATTAAACTTAAAATTTATTACATGAAACTTTTTGATTGTTAAATGGACAAGTAAAATTTAAGTCAGTGTTGCAATTCAATACACAAACTAAAAGTAAAAGAACAAGTTACCAAAAGTAAAGTGTCGAAACATAACTTAAAACACAATGTTGCAATCTAAATTGAAAAAGAAAATTAAAAATACAACTTACAAACAAAATGTACAAACCGAAAATAAAAAGTGCAGAAACAAAATTTTAAAAACAATGTTGCAATCTAACACACAAAACGGAAAATAAAAAAAATATAGAAGCAAAACTTAAAACATAATGTTGCAATTAAAAAATGCAAAGCTAAAAAATACAGAACCAAAACTTAAAACAGTGTTGTCATCAAAAATACAAGAGCAAAAGTTTAAAATACAATGTTGCAATCCAAATTGCAAAAGAAAAAAATAAAAGTACAAGTTTAAAAATTGAAACATTCAAAACTAAAAATACAGAATCAAAATACAATGTTGCAATCCAAATTGCAAAAGAATATTAAAAGTACAACTTTAAAACACAATGTTACATTACAAATTCGAAACAACATTAAAATTACAAGTTAAAAAATATAATTGGAAACTGAAAACTAAAAATGCAGAAGAAAAAATTTTAAAAACACAATGTTGCAATCTAAAATACAAAAGGAAATTAAAAGTACAACATTAAAACAATGTTACATTACAAAATCCGAAATAACATTAAAATTACAAGTTAAGAAATAGAATTGGAAACTGAAAATAAAAAAATACCGAAAGAAAATTCAAAACAATGTTGCAATCCAAATTGCAAAGAAAAATAAAAAAATACATACATGAGATATACGAACATTACCTAGTAGTATACGGAGCTGGACTTTTACCGTCATTATTTTAATGACATGAGTTTGCAACACATCTTCGGGAGATAAGGTCCGTATACTACTAGGTAATGTTCGTATATCTCATGTATGTATTTTTTTATTTTTCTTTGCAATTTGGATTGCAACATTGTTTTGAATTTTCTTTCGGTATTTTTTTATTTTCAGTTTCCAATTCTATTTCTTAACTTGTAATTTTAATGTTATTTCGGATTTTGTAATGTAACATTGTTTTAATGTTGTACTTTTAATTTCCTTTTGTATTTTAGATTGCAACATTGTGTTTTTAAAATTTTTTCTTCTGCATTTTTAGTTTTCAGTTTCCAATTATATTTTTTAACTTGTAATTTTAATGTTGTTTCGAATTTGTAATGTAACATTGTGTTTTAAAGTTGTACTTTTAATATTCTTTTGCAATTTGGATTGCAACATTGTATTTTGATTCTGTATTTTTAGTTTTGAATGTTTCAATTTTTAACTTGTACTTTTATTTTTTCTTTTGCAATTTGGATTGCAACATTGTATTTTAAACTTTTGCTCTTGTATTTTTGATGACAACACTGTTTTAAGTTTTGGTTCTGTATTTTTTAGCTTTGCATTTTTTAATTGCAACATTATGTTTTAAGTTTTGCTTCTATATTTTTTTTATTTTCCGTTTTGTGTGTTAGATTGCAACATTGTTTTTAAAATTTTGTTTCTGCACTTTTTATTTTCGGTTTGTACATTTTGTTTGTAAGTTGTATTTTTAATTTTCTTTTTCAATTTAGATTGCAACATTGTGTTTTAAGTTATGTTTCGACACTTTACTTTTGGTAACTTGTTCTTTTACTTTTAGTTTGTGTATTGAATTGCAACACTGACTTAAATTTTACTTGTCCATTTAACAATCAAAAAGTTTCATGTAATAAATTTTAAGTTTAATCGTCTTGTGATGTGTTAAAAATAACTTTCTTATGTTCAAGTTTATGTTTTGATAATTTTAATATTTTCGAAATGTAATTCCTCTGAGCTTCTAATGAAGCAAACAAATAAAAAATTAACAACAAAGTTCCTGCAGAACTCAATAATTGTATAACAAAAAAACAATAAACTAGTTTAAACCAGTTTAAACCAGTTTAAACACCTGCAACAAAGCAAACAAAAGAAATTCCTAGCATTACTAACAAAGGAATTTTTTAGACCGATAACACAATGGAAAAGCATACAAACAACTAGTTATAATTATTTCAAGTGTTGCAAACTTTAATAGTGCATTTACAAATTACATCATATTGTGTAATATCTGTATTACTAATTTAAAATATGTTAAAGCACCTGCGTACGAGATTACAAACCAAATGCCTTTAGGTACGAGACTACAAAACGAAATGCGTTTGGGTACGAGATTAAATTTTGAAAGTATAAATCCAGCGCAGCAAGCCGCGTCGCGCACTATAGAATTACTACTGTTAAAGTAAAGCCAATCATTGGTATACTCTTTGTTGTTAAATCATTTATTTTAAATACCAATTTTGTTATAAAGTTACATCTAATAATAATAATAAACTTTGTAATATATCTTAAAGTTACAAGTCTTTTGCAATTTACATTTACTAAACGTGTACAGGAATTGTTGATACATTCTTATGTCCATCTTCGGTTAAGTTCGGCAATTTTCGGAACCATTCGTGTGGTACATTAACCAACATGTACAGAAATTGTGGATAAACTCTCATGTTAATCTTCGGTTAGGTTCGGCAATATTCGGAAAACTTCGGGAAACTTCGGAAACCTTCGGCAATCTTTGGAAATCTTCGTGTGGAGTTCTTGGAATTTCCATTTATTAGTGTTGATAATAAGCAATCAATAAAAAGTAAACACACTTCCTGTTTGTACTTTGAGTGCTGTAATTAGTCTAAATCAATTTTATTACGGCGCTTTGTAAATTACAATTATCGGAAAGTGCTAAAGGATTAACCGATAAACTTAAAAATATATCTTCGGTGAACTAAAAATATAGTTAGTGAGTGACAAGTGGTAGTGCATCGATACTAAACTGAAAAAAGTTACGGGAAGTTTTATGATTGTAGTTAACGGCAAGTGTTAGTGCAATTCCCGACAAGCTTTCAAGTGTAGTGTCGGTAAACTTACAACTAAATTTGTTGTGAACTGAAACAAGTTCGGGAAAGTTTTATTATTATATTTACTGGTAAGTGTAAAAATTCTTAAAAAAGTGTATCTTTGGTCAACATATTGTAAATCATATCATAAAAGGCTACTTACGAACCTTGACATTTAAAACTGTGAAAACAAATATCAAAGTTCTGTGTACATCATTGTATAAAATATTTACTGTATAAGACAAAATAATTTAAATTGCAATTACATATTTAGTGTGTTAATCATACAATGGAAGGACAGTCTGTCATCTCTACCATGTTGTCAGCACAACAAGCACGCGGATATGAAAATCCAAACGAAGTTTTATTTACATGGGAAGTGATAACACAATGTCATGCTACGGGTGCAAGGGTAAGCAATGAAGCTTATTCCAAGTTATTGCAGGCGTTGTTTATGCATTTTGGTTGTGATCCTCATGTTATTTTGAAAAAATGTAAGTCTGCAAAAGATATTATTGATTTATATCATGTAGGCTTCTTTCGTCAAGATAATATAAAGAATTTAGCACGTGAATGTTTATGGAACTTGTGTCTGAAGGAAAAGCTAATAGTTTAACTACAAATGATTTTAGCGTTTTCATGGAAAATTTTATAAACTTTCCAAGTTCTAATACTAATACTGTATCACAGCCTACCATTATGGGAGTGGTAAAACAAATGAATATTTTCGTATTGTTAATAGTAAAATCAAACAATATAGTTATTTTGGACTTACAGGAAAGGAAGTTACAATTGAACGTATGCAAACTAGCGGAATAGATGATCCTGAAAAATATATTCAGTTGTTATTTAAATTTGTAAAGGATCACGTTTTAAATGATGCCGATGATGATATGTATGTTGGTATAACAATAGAAAGTTCTGCTTCTACCATTAATAAACCAATATACATTTCGTGGCGTCAAAAGTCGGATTTAAGCTCTGACATTCTATTTCGTAAAATTGAAAATGTTTTAAATAGTAATGAAAATTATTTATTAGGTGATAAAGTAAATTTCAAAATTCATATTGTTAATTCACGTAAAGGTAGGGGACGAACAAGGGGTTCATCAAAATTTGTTGATCTTGTAACACACCTGGAACAATGTACTATTCCTGTAGAAAAGGATGTGTATTGTCTTCCCAAGAGTATTATTCTTGGAATGGGTAGGGCTGATCATCGTTATAACTACGTATATGAATTGAAAAATCATTCTGAACGATTGATGAAACAAGCAAAGGATTTGTGTGTCAGTGCTAAAGTTGACATTGAAATCCATGATGGATGTACTATTAATGATGTAAAAAAGTTTCAAAATAAGCTAGCGCCTCATTATCAAATTGTTGTTTACGAAAAGAACGGATTAACTCGAAACTATAATGTAATTTATCATGGAATACATGCATCAAAGAAAATTTTGATTTTGTACAGTGAAGGACACTACGAATTAATTACCAACATTACAACACTATTAAACAAACGGAAATATTGTCAGTATTGTTTGAAAGGTTATCATCATACACAAAATCATAAGTGTAACTTCAAATGTCCAATGTGCGAAAAGTATCATAATGTTTCTAATAATGATAATAATATTAAAGTTGAATGCTTTGATTGTCATAGACTGTTTTCTTCAGAAGAATGTTTTGCTAATCATAAAGCGATAAATGTTTGCGGAAAAAGTTTATGCGAAACAAAGAAAATTTGTGTCCTTTGTGGTACTATAATTGACATGCGTTCACGCAAGTCTGAACATGAATGTGGTGAACGTTATTGTAAAACATGTTACACATATGTAAGCGATGACCATATTTGTTTTGTTCAAACGGCTATGATGCAACATGTAGATACCTTTTTGTACATTATCTTTGATGTAGAAACAATGTTACTTCCTAAAAATGAACAGGGAGAACAAGAACATCATGTAAATTTTGTAAATTGTATTCATGCTTGTTACAAGTGTAAGGACATGAACCTTGATGATACATGTTTTGTATGCGGTGATAAAAATGGGTTCCGTTCGTTTGATTTCAACAACATTGAAGAATTTGTTAATCATATATTAATAACTCGACCAATGTTTAAAAAAATCATTGTGCTTTCCCATAATGGCAGTAATTATGATATGCAATTCTGTGCTAAAACTTTGATCATAAACCATCATTTTACACCTGAAGTAATAATGTCAGGGCAAAAAATTATTGAAATGCGTTTAGGACAAAAGATTTACTTCCGTGACACATATCTGTATATGGGAGTTAAATTATCTAAATTACCTAAGACGTTAGGTCTTTCTGCAAATTTACGAAAGGGAGATTTCCCATACTTGTTTAATACATTAGAAAACCAAAATTATATAGGCAAAATTCCTGATCTAAAATATTTTGATCCTGATTCAAGAAACAGTGAAGATCGAGAGCAACTTATCATATGGCACAAAGAACGTGTTGCAAGTAATGAGGAATATAATCTCCAAAAGGAAATGATTGAATATTGTCGGAATGATGTTAAAATTTTAGCAGAGGCTGTCATTAAATTTTCAAACTTAATTGAAGACAAAACAAAAGGTATCCAATGTTTTATCGCTGCACCAACTATTGCTAGTTTGGCAATACTAACATATCGTACCTTATATTTACCCAAAGAAATTATTCCAATTATTCCACCTTATGGGTTTGACCATCGTGATCGTCAAAGTCTGAAGGCAATGTACTGGCTACGATACTTAGAACGTACTACTGGTAATAAAATTCTTCATTCTGGAAATGGTTTAGAAAAACGATTTGGAAGGTATAAGGTTGATGGATTTGAAAGTAAAACAAATACAGTTTACGAATTTCATGGATGTTACTATCACGGGTGTTTAAACTGCTATCCTACACTACGACACGTGTCCCTAGATTCATCCTCTAAACAAGGTACATCGCTACAAGATCGGTATGAAAACACCACCACAAAAATAGCATTTCTTAAAAAATTAAATCTTAATGTCATTCAAATGTGGGAATGTGAATGGGACCACATGGTAAAAAATGATAAGAAATTACAACAGTTTATTCAAACACAGTGTCATGATCTTGTTGATCATCTGGTACCTAAAGATAGTTTTCATGGTGGGCGTACAGAATGTTTTAATGCCTTGTACGAATGTACCAACGAAGAGTTTGTGTCATATTATGATATTACCAGTCTTTACCCCTGGGTAATGGCACGTAAGCCATTGCCTATAGGAAAACCTATAATATACAAGGGGCCTGACTTTCCACAAGTGCAAAGTATTCATGGATTAGTGAAATGTAGTATCTTGCCTCCCAAAGACTTATATTTTCCAATTTTACCATATACATGTAATGATCGCCTTTTGTTTGGGTTATGTCGTACGTGTATGGAACAAAGTGACAACAATTGCACCCATAATGATGCCGAGCGTGTCCTTACTGGTACATACTGTACTCCTGAACTTCATGTGGCTTTAGATCTCGGATACAAAATTCTACAAATTATTGAAATTTGGGAATTCAAATTATCTGGATCAGAAAATAATCTGTTTAAAGATTATGTCAATTCCTTCTTAAAAATGAAGCAGGAGTCTTCAGGATTTCCTAGCTGGTGCAAAACTAAACAAGATCAAGAAAAATATATTGCAGACTATTATGAACATGAATGCATTCAGTTAACGGAAAATAACATTCAATCAAATCCTGGTCTAAGATATATTTCCAAAATATTTCTCAATTCGTTGTATGGGAAATGGGGACAGCGAACAGATTTATCTCAATCTGTAATTGTAGATACTCCAGAAAAATTTTTAAGTTATCTATGGGCACCCCAATATGAGGTACAAACTGTATTGCCTATTGGAGAGCGCCATCTCATTGTATCATATAAAAACATTGAAAACAAAAACAAGCCATGGAAATTTTCCAATGTTGTCCTTGCAGCCTTCATCACGTCTTGGGCGCGTCTAAAACTTTATGAGTTACTAACAGCTATAGATCCTGAGCGTGTATTGTACTGCGACACTGATAGTATTATGTTTGTGCAGCAACGTAATGAAAAGCCTCCACTTTCTTTGGGTCCCTATTTAGGTCAGTTAACTAATGAAGTTTCTGATGGTTGGGAAATTGATGCCTTTATAGGCTTAGGGCCAAAAAATTATGCCTATAGAATGAAAGAAGTTCAAACAGGGAAAGTAGATTATGTATTTAAAATTAGAGGAATTACTTTAAATCATCGTACACGGCAAGAAATTAACTTTGATCATTTTTATCAACTAGTTCAAGATAAAGCTGACAAAAAACAGTTACACAATCCAGGAAGAATTGTTCGTAAGCCTGGGTTTGTCATTGTATCCAAGTCTGAAACTAAAACACATCAAAAAGTTCAAAATAAAAGACGACGATTAAATCATAACAGTATTACTGACTATAGAACATTGCCATATGGTTATCAAAGTATTAAGTGCGTGAAATGAATGGTATTCTGTATATATGTAAATAGTAAACTGTCTAAAGGTACTATAATGTCATAACATGGTCATAATATCATCAAATATGTCCATAAGTTTTCCTATCTGTTGGTACTTGTACGTATATATAATGTAAATATGTCAATAAGTTATTAAGAATATTCTAAGTATAGTAAATATCTTATTTAAATATATCTATATATGTATATCAATATGTCAATATTGCAAAATACATTATTGTAGAGTATATAAATACAATAAAGCGTTACAATTTATAATAATATGTTTTATTTCTCCAAACAAATATTGATATCATACGAAGTATCTGTATTCTATATAAGATAAAGGGAGAATACCTATGCTTCATATAAGGTTATTTATACGTATTTTATGTTCTTATAATAAATGATCGTAAGTTCGAAACCATATTGTGGTCATAATGTCTTCTATACGATGAACAAGCATCTTAGAAGTCAGTAAAGGTAGCAATATAAGACATTAGAATACTGTAGTGAAAAGATATCTATATGTAAATGGGTTATAACACAGTGATATCCTTTGTGCTTCAAATACCACTAGAACATGTCTAACAAGTATCTGCGTACGTAAAAATCACAATATATACATTCTAACATGGTATTCAAGGTAATCTATATACATAAGCAATCACAATATTAATATAATACAATCAGTTCATGTGTTTGCATTCACATAGCGTATCACCACAACAACATATACAACTCTACAATATATATAACCCTACAATAGAAACACTTCAGGTGTTTGCATCCATCCTACTATAGCCCCTAAAGCTACGCAACCAACAACACATGCTTAAAACACTTACATGCAAACGAAAGATAATATGTCTACAATATGATACATATATTCCTGTCCAATATCAAACCAATATACATACATACATACATCTACACACTTACAAACTAATCATATATACATGCAATTTGTCATTTGTTTAAGCTTCGTACTCCATTAGACCCTTACAGTATCCAAAAGATGATATTCTATGATAAAATCCCATATCACCTACACATATATGTACACCGCTTACAAACTAATCACAAATACATGCAATTTGTCATTCGTCTAAGCTTCGTACTCCATTAGACCCTTACAGTATCCAAAAGATGATATTCTATGATAAAATACCATATCACCTACACATAGATGTACCCTACTTACAAACTAATCACAAATACATGCAATTTGTCATTCGTCTAAGCTTCGTACTCCATTAGACCCTTACAGTATCCAAAAGATGATATTCTATGATAAAATCCCATATCACCTACACATACATGTACCCGCTTACAAACTATTCATATATACATGCAATTTGTCATTCGTCTAAGCTTCGTACACCATTAGACCCATGCAGTATCCAAAACATAATATTCTATGCTAAAATCACATATCACCTACACATAGATATACCCTACTTACAAACTAATCACAAATACATGCAATTTGTCATTCGTCTAAGCTTCGTACCCCATTAGACCCCATGCAGTATCCAAAAGATGATATTCTATGCTAAAATCCCATATCAGCTACTGAAAATACAATATCATTACATAAAATATGTTTCTTAGAGTTGCGCGCATTTCCTTCCACATTATCTCACACATTTATATACAATACGCAGTGCTGTATATTACATATATCCGCAAAATGCCACTAAATATACAAAAACAGTAAAATCCATTCTTTGTAATCCTTTTCTTTAGCATCTCATTAATATTCATTATCATCTCATTAATATTCATAAATAATTAATTCATTACTCTAGTTTTTAAAAGGATAAAATCATTTATGCGGAAATACCTACAGAAATCTTCCCTCAAAACTTCTTCCAAAAGCACAAAAGGGAAAGTTGTCTTGCGTACACATTCATTCACTCTTTTTTTTTCCTCTTTGCAACTCAGGTAGGAACGCTCTCTCTTTTTTCCCCCCTCTACGTATGTGGCAAGGTCTTAACAAAATGCGTAAGAAGTCAAACAACCGTTTAAAGTGATCCTTTGCTCACAAAACAAAAAACACACTTCACCCCTTCATCTTATGTGTGGTCTTTCCGTATGGGGAAGCAATACATTAACTTTTAAAAAGTGA
Source organism: Thermobia domestica (assembly GCF_964235325.1). Taxonomy (NCBI): domain Eukaryota; kingdom Metazoa; phylum Arthropoda; class Insecta; order Zygentoma; family Lepismatidae; genus Thermobia; species Thermobia domestica. The sequence goes on along the minus strand of NC_137458.1, from coordinate 253,674,978 downwards.
CACGTACCTATCTCATTCTTAAATTCTCTGTCGTTAGAATAATGATTCCTATTTCTTTCTTTTCACATATTTTTCAGTTTCCATACAGTAGAAATCACACTCTCCCATTAAGCAATGTCCAGAGCACAGTACACCCCCTCCACCTCCAAAAACCTGGAACACACACATACAAGCAGGTGTCTATGTTACGTTCGTTATTCCGTCAAAGGGCTCCCTCCCTCCTACACCATTCTTACCTAACATATAGCTATGCTTTATCCAGAGTTTCCCATGTTTCTAAATACATGAAACTAACTTATTTAACATGTCTTTCCCACCTCCTACGGTTCAAGTATTGTGCAACATCCATATGTCACATTAAATTGGCACTTTGTTACTTCCTTAATTGACACAATGATGAAAATACGTGACAGCTACATAAAAAGCTTCTCATACGTTTATAAAGGGTGTTTGTCGGCTATCCATTGTCTATATTGCCACACACGAAGGTTACATACAGCCATAAGCCTACTGCCTCCCCCCTCTTCCTGTGCTCTTCCCCCACTGGTTACCTCATCTTACAACATGCCATTATTTCATTATAGGTGCCTTCTTTCTTTAGAATTAGTTTCTTGAATAGCAAGACCAATTGCGTTCAAGATTAAGAAAAAAGACTTGTGTGGACATGTTGTGAAGTTCCTTTAGCTATTTCTCGCCACTTGACCAAGGAATAAGGAAGGAAAAACACGTTTCTTAAAGGCTTGGGGGAAAAACAGTAAGTAATCAACATAAATTTAAAAAAATTATAAAAATTGTATTAAAATATATGATAAAACACTCAAGAGGAAATTTGCATCCATTTTCGTGAGAAATTTGCACTGTTGACCAATTGTTCTGAGAATGAAGGAAATTTGTACCATTTTTCGTGAGAATTTTGCACTGTTGACCAATTGTTGTGAGAATGAATGAAATTTGTACCGGTTTTCGTGAGAAATTTGCACTTTTCTCCAATTCTCGTGAAAATAAGGGAAATTTGTATCAATTTTCGTAAGAAATAAGGCGAAATTATACCAATTCTCGTGAGAAATCTGCACTTTTCTCCAATGTTCGTGAGATTCGGTCCGTATACTACTAAGCTAACGTGATTTTATGACTGGTTAATCTGTAATAACTAATTTAGCAAGTCTTATGCATTATCTGCTTCCAGTTATTCGGGGAAGTGGTCAAGTTAATGCAATTTATTTGAACTTTGCTAAAGCTTTAGGAAAAATTCCTCATCACTTACTGATAAATAAATTAAAACATATAATTTACCTAACTATATTGTTGATTGGTTTACTTGACATTTAAATGAAAGGAAATTTGTGGTAAGATACAGGGTGCTTTTTTTAAAACTCACGGATTTCATATGGGTCTAGAATTTCTAACTCAAGTCCAATTTTCATGCAGTTTGTGGCAAATGATAAAGAAAGGATGGGAGATTTATGGAACTGTGTTTACTGGTATAAATTCATCTGGGGTAATATCGACCACGCCTAAAAGAAACAGCAAATATTCACCAGTATATCTTACAATTTTAATGAGGTGCGGTACATTGTGGAGATTTGAATTTTCTTCATTAGATGGTAGCCTCGCCAAGGTCAATAGGAAACAGCAAATTGTGATGTAGACTTCTGTGTTACTGTGTTAGTATGATTAGGAGACAGTGAGAATAGTGTACTGTTTGGAGCAACATGAATTTATCGTTAAAAGTTTTTGGAGAACGGAATCTGTTGTTGCTACGCAAAGGGAATTTAGAATTAAATTTTCCTCACGTTCTGCCCCAGACAGGAATATAACATGGTCACTAGTTTATAAATGGGAAGAAACAGGACTGTTTGTAAGTGGGGTAGGGAAGTATCGGACCCCGCAGGCGGGTGTTGTGGAAGATGTCAATTATCGACTCCTTGGGTGGTCCAAGAAATCTCTTTGTCGTTTGTCTCAAGAAACTCACTATAGCTATTCAATATGTGTTTTATAGGTGTTACCACTAACACTTAATTTGTATTCTCACTAACACTTAATTTGTATTCTGCAATTTCGCTTCAAAAATCCAAAATCTCATTTCAATTGCAAGGTACACTGGCGTATATTTGTTGTTTTTCTTGAAGTGTTCTCGACACTACCCCGGATGAATTTAAACCAGTAAATATATTCCCATAAATATCGTTGTGTATATATACACAGATGAGCCAGCTGTTATTCATTGTATTAGTCGAACATTGAAGAACGCAGAGAAGGGATATACTACCACAGAAATACAATTACTTGCTGTACGCTTTGCACTTCAGAAATTTGCTCCATACATCAGTGGATGCCATTTTACAGTTATGACGGATCATAATTTGTTACATCATCTAGAAAAGGTAAGGATATAATAGCCGATTATTGAGATGGTCCTTAGAGCTTCAATCCTTTGATTTTGAGGTACAACTCATCAAAGAAGACGACAATGGTCCAATGGATACATTATCGAGATTGTTTCCAGATGATAATCATCCAATATTAACAATAAATGCCTTCAAACTTTTACAGGATGAGATATTCAAAATCTCTATTGAGAAATTGAAAGAAAATTATGAAGATTATTCAAAAATTATGTATCATTTAACTTCTTGTCCTCAGGATTGTGATTGTCCTCGCAATTGGAATTCTTTGTACCAAATATCTAATGGTGTACTTTTGATTAAAAATTTTAAATTTAAAAATCGAAAAAAGATTTGCATTCCCCCAACATTGGTACCACGTATATTAAAATCATATCATGGCGATTTTGGTCATTTTGGATGTTTGAAAGTATATTCACTGATTAGGAAATTCTTTTATTGGAAATCACATAGGACGCAAATCAAAAGTTATATCAATGATTGCGAGGAGTGTATGAGAATTAACCATAGCTATCAGTTTATATATAAACCTATGATGTCAATACTACCTGAAGAAACCTCACTCTTTTATTTCTGTAGACATATGGCCCTCTTCCTAGAGCAGCGACAGGTGAAATTTTTCTATTTACAGTTATGGATATCATTGCTAGATATTTAGTGGCATATCCTTTGCGCAGGAAGACTTCTTCGGCAATTGTGAACCGAATTCTAAATGTATACATGCCACATTGTGGTCCAATTGAGCATATACTTTGTGACAATGGTGCACAGTTTCACAGTAATGTATTTATTCGTGCGATGAATAATGCTAACATTAAGGTGCATTTTGTTGCTCCATACCATCTAAGTAGTTCTATTGTTGAAAATGTAATCGAAATCTTGGCATGTTATTTAGACACTGTTGTCGTAACAAACACAACGATTGGATTAAATATGTCACAGAAATTACTTACTTATAAATTATTCAGTTTCGGATACATTGGGTGTCGCTCTGGCGAATATTCATAATGGGACAGACTTCATAAAGCCAATAGAACAACATTTTGGCATTAAACTTAGCGAAAATAACGAAATGGACAATTCACATCTTATAAGTATGGTACGTCTTCGTAGAACACAAACATTTGTTCTACGAAATCAGAAGATAGAACATCAACAGTCAGGTAAATCTAGAATTCAAACAAATGATCTAGTTTTTGTGAGATTACATTCTCAAAGTGATCCTTCATTGAAAATGATTTATAAGTTTTGTGGTTTATATGCAGGACCTTATTTGTGTATCAAACAAATAAACCTTAAGTTTTTGAATTAATGAATGTGAAAAATAGTAAACTTTGGAGTTTACATAATATTGACGAATTGAAAATATGGCGTCCGTCAAACATACTAAAAATAAATGGATACAGTTAGTTCAGACATTAGTTCCTTCAGAGTTTTATCTAAGATTATCATAGATAACATTGAACTTTCAGATTGATTCTTAATATAATATTTTCTTTACTTGTATTATTTCTTGTTATGATATTGGTTATTTATTTCATTTAGTGTATTGTTATGATTTCTTTGTAATTCGTACTTCTTCTGAATTCTATGCAATTTACACCTATATATTGATACAAATATTGTTTATTAGTTTTGTACTTCTGCCCGAACAGAAGAAATAGGTTATATAATATGTCAACATATACTAAGTTGGTTCGTCGATGAACTCCCATAATATTGATTTGAAAAATCTATTTTTGGACCAAAATAATTAATAAATTAATCATTTTTTAAATTAGTCCTCTTCGTCGACAATTTTATACAATTAAAATCGAATAAATTGTTAAATGAATACAAGAATGAGATAAAATGAAATCTTATATATATGTATTGTAATTCATATATATTCGAGGGCTATTTGAACAGTAATGTAACCTTATATGTAAAATTATGTAACGGTCAAGGATTCTTTCTTAGATTGTAACTAATTTAAGACGTCCTCGGCAGGAGCCATATATACAACGATATTGTCTATCTATTTTGTAATTTCTTCTATTTTTATATCTTGGTTTTGGGCAACGGTGCATAAAAATACACAATCTGTCGTTCTCTTTGACAGGCGTCGGTTCTTTGACTTGATATTTTTTCATGTGACTTTGCATGGAGACTTTGCTCTGGAGAACTTTTTCTCGATAACAATTTCTCACAGAAACATTAGGAAATTTGTTCCGTTTATAAGTAATTATTTAATTATGTCTTTAATATATAGAAGTATAGAAACAACTAATAATTTTTACTTTGTTCTTGTGTTTTATAAGAGTTTCAAGAAGGTGTGCGTCAATTATTTATTAACTTTTTGTTTTAAATAATGTATGAAATTTCCTAGTACTTTAATGTTTGTAATTGAGGAGTTCTATGTAATAGGGACGCATACCGGCATAGGCCCTTTGTAGAGAAATTGCATTTTTAAATTCTTTGGTGTTAGTTGTATACATCTGCAATTTCATTCCGATATCTTAAGTCTTGGTCTTGCTGCAGTAAAGAAATAGAGGTCATCGTGAGACGAACGCGAATATCTACTTCAGTTAAGTTGGTGGGAAAATTGTTTGAACAACATTGAACATGTCACAGGGTGCTAGCACGAGTTGCATTATAATACGAAGAAACACAAAAGACAGTTCAAAAGCGACCTAATGCAAAGAAGGAGGAAAAGAACATAAATGAGAGCTATACAACCATTAGTAACAAAGATATTAGCGAAAAGCAATTTCCATTAGTGAACAGGTGCTGTGAAGGTAAATGTTGCCAGAATTTAAATGCTGGGAAACAAGAAAAATCGTTTGCTCAATTTTACGGAAGTGGTTCAAAGGAACAACAAGATGCTCTGCTGTCAAGCCTACTACAGAGTAGACGTACTCAGCCAAAGAACGAGACGTACGGAGTTTTCCGTTTCTGCACCCAGATGCTGTTGTTTGGTATGAGGAAGTGTTCCGTCAATTCCAAACCGTAAACCAAGAACCAAACAGCGGGGATGGAGAAGATCATCTTCATGAGTATGTTTTACCAGCCCCACATAATGCATAAACTGTTTCTAGTGTCCAGGACATACATATTCAGTTTCCACATAATAAATTGACAAATTTAATGTATTATAGTTGCACATATATCGTTCTGTTTACTCTATACTGTGTTCCTTACTTTTCAATTACGTTTTTTTTCATTCATTTTCATAAAGTGTATCCCACGACTGCTGCGATACATCTACACGAGAATACTGCAAAGTCCTTCTCTCTAAAAAGGGCCTATGTAAACTTAAAAAAAAACATATTTATGTTAGTGAAACAAACTGTTATTTTCTTTGTATTTTTTAGAAGAAAAAGAATAAATCTATGTTTCTGTTCTAGGGTGCACATGTACAAACGTTAAATTAAAAATACAGTACCGGTATATCTATATTTCAAATGTTTACACGCGGTTTTCTCAGAACATGGTTTCTCGTTCTCCTCAATTGATTGTCTTTAAAATATTGTTATTGTATTTTTATGAGCTATTGTATGAATTTCTCTGGCACATTAGTGGCTTATGCTGTTTTATATACTAACTTTCTTAATCAATTGTACGAACGTATATTTTTTTAAATTCTGAACAGATTAACATGTTTGTTTTATTATTTTTTATTTTTACAGAATTTTTAAAGGAATTATTTTTTTAGTTGTCATTTACCATCTTTGTTAACATCTGACATTCCTAAGGGTCATTTTCTGTAAAGTTTTACGCTATGCGCGTTTTGTTTTTTATGAGTGTAATGGAACTATCATTTTAGTTTTCTTTTTTCTTTTCAACCTCATATTCAGTAATTATCTGTTTTCTCATGTATATATTGTTAGTCTTTATTGTACTTTTAATACTAGTACTTCCTTTAAATCTTTATTTTACAATGTATAGGCCTACTCCTATGTATAGTACTATGACGTAATCAGTATTGCATGCGCATTTTTTTCTTTTGGCGAGCTAATGGCTGTATGGAGTTGTATCAATAAATAAATCAAAATTATTATTATTATTATTATTATTATTATTATTATTATTATTATTATTAATATTATTATTATTATTATTATTATTATTATTATTATTATTATTATTATCTCGTAGAATTTTTTTTCGTTGGATATGTGAGTTCCGCCTAACATTTTTTATTGATTTCATTCCCAAACAATGGAAGTAATTTCTAAACTCGTCACTTTTTTTAATTGTGCTCATACATCTTTTCTAAGCTTATTAAAGTGAATTTGTTCAATATCTTTTAAATATTTCAACCCTAAGAAATAAAAATGTGACAGAATTTCGAAGATATCAGTTGTCAATTTCATGAAAAGAGAGAGCTCTTTTTCGCTGATATAGTTGCTAATGCAAGTGCCTTTTGGTGGGAGAGAGTTGAATGAACTACCCTGGTTCAGATTCCGCTTTGAACTATAGATATCATAAATATGAAGCCTGAAAAATGTCTTAAATACGTTATGCTAGTCAATATTGAAAATCTGGTAACTTTTCTATGAAAATTTACCTGAAGTAAAGTTTATTTACGTTTAGATGAAGAAATAATATCACTGTAGACCTAGTATCCTTGAAAAATGTCTTTTGTCTTTATTTCAAAATTATGATTAAACAAAGATAATAGTTAATAAATATATTTCTAATGCTAGGTTGCAGTGCAAACTTGATACCATAACATGTTACGTACAAGTCAAAGTTATGTATAACATGAAAATCTACATGAACACAGGCAAAGTATTAGAAGTTACTGTACAGAAGGAATGAAGAACCTAATACTAAACGAAATACACAATATTTATGCATCCCTCTGTTCTAGGAAATACAAGGTGTTCCATAAATAACTACAATTTTTAGGAAAATGTTGTAAGAAGTGGAAATGTTATTAGTATCATCAATTCCTACTCTACGAAATCTAATGTGTGTTGACAGTATTGGAAGAAGTTTAATGTTTTCGTGTCGTATACATTGGATGAAGAAACACGAGACAAGGAAATTACGTAATATTACATATCTGATATTTTGTTCACTAACTACATAATTGGCTTTACTTTCAGGTTTTTGCCCGAGTGTGTGGCTCACTTCTGAAATATCCAGCTAATATTCATTTGTGTGTGTGGGGGGGGTTGTGTGTGGGTGTGTCTTTTAGTGGTGTCAGTCAGAATATTGTATCCTGCTGGGCGTAACTATGCTTCTAACAGCTCTTAAGTAAGAAACCATGATAGCACGATCACTTGGCTTACCTCTATAACGACTCACCAAGGGTAGTCGTCAACCTGGTTGGATCGTTGATATATGAATCTCGAGTGGTAGTAATAGTTTGCATGTAAAAATATCTTTAATAATTATGTATACTATTATTCTCACCTTTTCTATCAAAATTATAAAGTCGATGAACGGTATCCAATGGTTTATTTTCATTCAAACTGTCATGCACACAGACATGATGATTAGGTATCCATAAACAATTACATAGCAACTAACTAACTAACACTATCCCATAATATCTCTTACAGATATTAAAAACATTCTTCTTTTGTTAATATTAAATTAACATTCTATTAAGTATAGTGCACATGTATGAGCACTTTCTGCCCAAGGTACAGGTAATTATTAAACTATCCAAAGTATTTCGTTATATAAAATGTCGCCCGACAATTGGACTGAATATAAAAGTCATAAACGAGCTTGGCTTTTATCTTCAAGAACCACTGGTCCGTTTACAATAATGATCTTACATTACATATGTCCATCACATTTTGATCGTCCCTCGTATGTATCTTCATTACATATTATAGATATAGATACATTTATAACAAATCTTTCACTTCATTAATACTTATCTTTCATTACATTAATTATATTTTATTATTAAAATGTCGTCGCCCATTTATTTAATCTTTGAAGGGTACGAAGTCAAAATCGTAAGAGGCAATTACAGTTAAAACATGAGTTACCATTATCCAGGGCGCTTTATATAATAATTATATTGGGTGATATTTTAAAATAAACATTGGATCTATAAGGCATCAAAATATAGAAGAATTTCATTCAAGATAGTCGTTGAATAATTAACTTAATAGAATGAATCTTATACTTAACATAATCTTTGACAATTAAGTTTTCAACACAAATCAATCTAATATAAATAACCTTTGCTTTTAATCATTTATGAATCGAATTATAATTCTTCACATTAACAAGAGAGAATTAAAATCATTTGAAAACTTTCCAGTCTATCTAAAACTATATCTAAGCACTTCAAGTATTCATAAAAGTCGTTTTCATTATCAACATTAACTCATAAAATTGAAAATAAAAGTTCACAAGAATCTATAACTGATATGTGTTTAACCTAATTTCATTAACGGTAATCAGCTTACATTCATATTTGCATATGATTCTAATAAAGTACATTGTACTGCACAATCATGATTAGGTTCCACAACATGTTGTACCTGTATTTCATCGTGATTCTGATTTTGATACGAAGTGCCATCTCTTGACCTCCAATTACGTCTATCCATGTAGCTTGTTGTATTCCTGTAATTTCGCCCTATATTCTGATTGTTTTTATGTCTACTTCTGTTGGGTGATCTGACATCAGGATTACCACGATTAATTAGGTTAGGCGTATTCCCTACGTAACTTTGCCTATTTTGCTCGTTTTGATTGCTAGAATTTACTCGGCTTAGGTTGTGTTCCGTATCATTCACACTTCGGATATTTAGATTCCGAACAGGTACAAAATGATCTGACTTATTTTTACTTTTACCTACTCCTGCTTGTTGATTCATAGCATGGTATTGGGTTTCATAGCATTGGACAAGCATTAATAAATGGTTGAAACTCATACACTGTGTAGAGAACAAGATCTGTTGTAACTTAAATGGGAGCAAATTTCGAATCGATGCTATTATTCTAGATTCCGATTGCAAGGGATTAACGACTTTTAATTCGTTGTATGTATTTACAACAAACTCTACAACAGATTTGTGCAAATGAGGATTGAAATGTTGATTTCTAATGGTGGCATCTCGATTTGCAAGCAAAAAGTCATTTTCATAATTCGCGATAAATGCCGCTTTGAATTCCTCATATGTATTGATGTGATCGCGTACTGCTTTAAACCGTAAAGAACATGGTGGGAGTAATACATGAGGGATTAATTTCATATATTGTGATCTATCTATACTCATTATATTGCATTCGTCCTGAAATTTTTCCAGGAAAGAAGTAGCGTTTTCATTACATTTACCACTGAATTTACTCATAGCCCGTATTTCACTCATCTTAACACTTAACTTTACCTTTCTTTTATCATTCCGTGTACTTATTGGGTAACAATTCCTATCCATGACGTGATGTGTCGTTGCACTATCCCTTTTCCGCCCATCTGTCCTCTTCGGATGAATTTCTTCCAAAATAATATCCTCATCAGACACAGGGGAAGGCGAAGTCATCTCTGGTGAGTGGGGAAACTCCAAGCGCTCACTACCCATATTATTGTGGTATGTGTTGTCCTTAACCTGTAGCGTCCTAATTTCTTCCTGTAGAGTAGCTATCAATTGCGTATTTGCACGTATGTTGTTAGAATTATTGATGACCTGAATCTTTTGCTGTTGAACAGAAGATTCTATTACTTCTAAATCCTTTTTTACATCATTGATTTCTTGGATTTGGTGATTGTGCTTATCTTGACAATCCTCAGATATGTTTTTTTAACTTTTCCTCGAACTGCGAGGAGATGTGATTCATCGCCTGGACAATTGACTGTTTCGTTTCATCTGACTTCTGTTCCATCTTCTGTTCTATCGTCTGCTTCAATTCCTCGTATCGCTTATTGGATTCTTCAGACTTCTGTTCTATCTTCTGTTCTATCGTCTGCTTCAATTCGACCAAATTTTGTTTCATGGCTTCAAAATCATCCTTTCGACATTGTTCTTGCCGCTGTAAGGTTAGCAAGATTCGTTCTTCGAATGTCATTCCTGGTGCTACACTATGTTCACCGTTATCACCCTCATTGGATTCATTTTCTATTCCCTCACCGTTCATTTTTCTTATAATTATTCTACCACTTCTCAGTCTTGTGAAATTTGTATTCATTAACTTTATTACGAAAGTAAATTCACCCTTACTTTGCTTCGGGATATGAATTTACAGCAAGTCCCGGGTGAGGTAAACCAAAATTTTTATAACGACTCACCAAGGGTAGTCGTCAACCTGGTTCGATCGTTGATATATGAATCTCGAGTGGTAGTACTCATTGACAAGTAAAAATATCTTTAATAATTATATACCATTATTCTCACCTTTTCTATCAAAATTATAAAGTCGATGAACGGTATCCAATGGTTTATTTTCATTCAAACTGTCATGCACACAGACATGATGATTAGATATCCATAAACAATTACATAGCAACTAACTAACTAACACTATCCCATAATATCTCTTACAGATATTAAAAACATTCTTCTTTTGTTAATATTAAATTAACATTCTATTAAGTATAGTGCACATGTATGAGCACTTTCTGCCCAAGGTACAGGTAATTATTAAACTATCCAAAGTATTTCGTTATACCTCATAAGATTTACAGTGCGAGGACATATGTTAAAATACAACTTATTTCACCTTATAGCGATAACATGGAAGACCTTAAAGTTTTAATTCGTCACGCAACATTAGTTATCACGAATATATTTTTTCTGATATGCATTTCTTGCAACCGTGGATAGGTGGAAATTTGCAGCGACATTAATGAAACACGTGTCGAAGGAAATATGTGACTCTAATACCCATGACACAAATGCTGAAAAAATTAAGTTGTAGTTGCAACTACTATGCTTTGTTAAAGATTTTCAAGTGACAAAAATACATCAGTTGTCACAACGTTTCCTTAAACTATTTACTTACTCTTAGGAGGCCCTCTATTAATTTACTTGATTCCTTTTGTTCAATAATACAAATTATTTAAGATTTTACACAGTTCCTTTGAAGAAACTATTTTGGATCCATTATAGTTGATTAGGAAACAATAGCAGTGAGGCTAGTCTCACTCGCTCACTAATTGAAGTATCATCATGACTGAATTCACTTTCATGTTAATTTTGATGCAACATAAGTCACACAAGAATATGGGTAGGAACCAGGAAAGAAAAGACGGACACTCTCCAGTTTAGCCATATCGACTTAAACTATCTTGGTAATATATGTATTCATCTCTTGTGTTTCAAAATAATGATATGTAAATAATATTATTTTCTTGATAAAATCATAGATGATGATAATGTAGACCCTTTAAACTGAAAAAGTTTGACTTTTGTGTATCCATAGAGGTAAATACATAATACTGACAAGAACCTGACAAGAAGACGAGAAATTATATACTGATCAAAAAGATTATCAAAAATTTGAACAGCTACATCAGTAACAAACGCAAACGAGTGTAAACTTAGCAGGACCACTTTTGAAAATTATAAATATTTGCATACCATGAGTTTGTACCGGATTGTACCGTAAAATGTTTCGTTTGTACGGGTCTCAAATTCGAAAAAGTCGAAAATTAAAGTGGTCCTGCTAAGTTCACGTGAACCTAGCAGGACCACTGATAAATTTCTACATATTTGATGATTTTTCTGTATAAATCGTTTGTACTGCGTTTGCACCGGATTGTACCGTAAAGATTTTCGTTTGTACTAGTCTCAAATTCGAAAAAGATCGAAAAATAAAGTGGTTCTGCTAAGTTGGAGATAAGAGAAATTACAGATAAGATTAGAGATTAGATATAAGATTTGAGATTAGAGATAAGATATATTCTACAATTTCGATAATCATGCTTACAATTGTTGCAATACTCAATAATTATTGGCATTAAATAATAGATTTGTTTTAATATATTCAAAACAGTACTTTCACAATTGATAAGGCAAATGCCGCCTTGTACAATTTCCACATTACTTTTATAATAGAAACCGAATTTGTATCTGGAGTTACACTGTCAACTTATTCCCTGAACTTCTCACTGTCACAATAGAGAGCACTAAATGCATACAATAGAGAATCAGTAGCACGTGTATTTTTGGTGCGTATAGGACGACATTCCATACATTTCCCTAAAGGACCTATCTAAGTCTTATTATCTTCCTACTTATATCGAGTGTTAGATGTGAATTTATTTGCTTTATTTGTTGTGTATAAATCCTTGAGTTTAGTTTATGGATATTGTTTGCACTTTAAGTAAAACACCCTATTAAGCATATTCGATGTAAAAACAGATCTTACTTTTACAATATAAATAAAGTTTGTTTTGTGTTCTGTATCCATTGACTTTTTGCTTAATTATTATTTGAATGTTCATATTTTTAAAACTTGACTAAACTAGTCGATAGTTCTGCTATCTTCAAGTAAACTTAGCAGGATCACATTATTTTCCGAATTTTTCGAATTTCAAACCGGTACAAACTAAAATGTATAAGTTATAATCCGGTACAAACTCAGTACAAACGATTCGTACAGAAAAATCATCAAATTTGTAGGAATTTATCAGTGGTTCTGCTATGTTCACGTGAACGTAGCAGAACCACTTTATTTTTCGATTTTTTTCGAATTTGAGACAGGCACAAAGAAAACTTTTTTATGGTATAATTCGGTGGCAACGTAGAACAAATGATTCGTACAGAAAAATCTTCAGATTTGTAGAAATTTGTATTCCGGTCCTGCTAAGTTCACGTGAACTTAGCAGAACCAATTTATTTTTCGATTTTTTCGAATTTGAGACTGGGAATTTTTATGGTACAATCCGTACAAATGCAGAACAAACGATTCGTACAGATAAATCTTCAGATTTGTAGAAATTTGTATTTTGCTTCTACTACGTTCACGTGAACCTAGCAGAACCAATTTATTTTTCGATTTTTTTTAATTTGAGACCGGTAATTTTTATGGTACAATCCGTACAAACGCAGAAAAACCATTCGTACAGAAAAATCTTCAGATTTGTAGAAATTTTTATTCTGGTCCTACTACGTTCACGTGAACTTAGCAGAACCACTTTATTTTTCGATTTTTTAGAATTTGAGACCGGTACAAACAAAAATTTTTACGGTACAATCCGGTAAAACGCAGTACAAACCTTCGTACAGAAAAATCTTATGATCTGTAGAAATTTGTATTCTGGTCCTACTAAGTTTACGTGAACTTAGCAAGACTACTTTATTTTTCGATTTTTTCGAATTTGAGGGGGTACAAACAAACTTTTTACGGTACAATCCGGTACAAACGCAGTACAAATGATTCGTACAGAAAAATCATCAAATTTGTAGGAATTTATCTGTGGTTCTGCTATGTTCACGTGAACGTAGAAGAACCACCTTATTTTTCGATTTTTCCGAATTTGAAACCGGTACAAATGAAACTTTTTATGGTACAATCTGGTACAAACGCAGAACAAATGATTCGTACAGAAAAATCTTCAGATTTGTAGAAATTTGTATTCTGATCCTGCTAAGTTCACGTGAACTTAGCAGGACCACTTTATTTTTGATTTTTTTTTTTTCGAATTTGTGTCCGGTACAAACGAAACTTTTTACGGTACAAACCCGTACAAACGCAGTACAAATGTATGATATGCAAATATTTATAATTTTCAAAAGTGATCCTGCTAAGTTCACACTCGTCAAATGCAAGACGTTTGCTATTCTGAATATTGAACGACTAATATGAATGAAATGAAGCAATGACACGAAGCATTGTATTTAAAATTGTGGGTCAGTTTGCAACACGAATTATTGTACATGTACAAACTAACTTCCTGAGAGAATTAAAAGCTAACAGACATTCCTACTTAATCTAGGAATTTAGGAATACAAACATAATCTATTATCTGGGACTTTCCGAAGTAGAAAGAAGAGGAAGAAATTCGTGTTGCTTCTTTACTGTTAAAAACGAAAGAAACTGGGGTGGCTATATTTGCAACTCGGACACAGTAGACAATGTTTCAACTGAAGTCAGACTAAGATACATCTTTTAACTTTTAATGATACTAAATTATGTGTCATTAGCTTTTTACATAGAAAGGAATAGCAATGGTAGTCTCTGTACACAAATATGTAGATCTTCAACAGATCTAGAGGCGTATCAAGCCGTTTTTTTTTTTTTTTTTCGATTTTCGGCTAAGGCTGAACTTACGGTTCCTTAAAGCTCCTTACGTATATGCAACCCATATTACATGTTGAATGTGTGGGCTTACATAACAGTAAAAGATAAATAAGCAGGCAGGTGCTTTTTATCCTTAGCTTTTTATCCTTTTACTGTTAAAAACGAAAGAAACTGGGGTGGCTATATTTGCAACTCGGCAACAGTAGACAATGTTTCAACGGAAGCCAGACTAAGATACATCTTTTAACTTTTAATGATACTAAATTATGTGTCATTAGCTTTTTACATAGAAAGGAATAGCAATGGCAGTCTCTGTACACAAATACAGATGGTGATCAGAAAAATGGAAACACCTGTAGTTGGCAACACGTCAGATGTATGGGTTGGCAGTGGTGTCGTGGCGCCTGCAGCGCTGGAGCGCTGGTGGTGGTGTACTTAGGCTTACTCTCTCTATCTAGATTTTGAATTAAGACCCGAAACGTTGTGTGCTTACAGCTAGTATTATATCGTCGGCGGCAATTCAAAACCTGCTATGTGCATTTTGCAGGAGAAGCGAAAAACAGTATCCTGGTTAGCTTTTTGGCTTTATAAAAGTGATGTTATAAGTAATATTTGATGCTGCACGTAACTTGATACCTTTTCAAGTAACTTGAGAAGGTACCAGTTACGTGCAGCATCAAATATTACTTATAACATCACTTTTATAAAGCGAAAAATCTAACCAGGATACTGTTTTTCGCTTCTCCTGCAAAATGCACATAGCAGGTTTTGAATTGCCGCCGACGAATGCATTCATCCTCAATTATGTACACTGGATTACGTAAGTATTGCAAGAACAAAAGCAATGACAAGTGTTATTCAAATCCACAGGATTTGGGAGAAGTACGTACAGAATGTTCAACAATGAATGCAATTCGAGCGAATGAATACATTTGCGAACGCTGGAGTGTCCATAGATCTTTACCAAGCTTGTTTTGTTACAAAAACAGTTTGTACGGTATACAGCACACTTAAGTACGTTCAAAAGTTGAGGCTGTTTTTAACATTATAATAGTTGTTTACTGTATCTAAACAACAATCTTTTAAACTTTGAAAGGGGCTCCAAATAAAGGTCTTAAAGATGAAATACGAGGTTTGTCCGGAAAATACGTATAAATGTTGAATAATAACTTTATTTTACAGGTTGCAGTCACCGCCGGATGGCACTACTGCTGTAACCAATCCCATTAACGCTCAGTTCAAGTCAGAGCGCTCTGCGTGTCAGTAGGGGTGTGTGGCTGCTTGTTGAAAGTTACCCTATTTCGCCTGAAGTCGGAATGGAGCTCTCTCTGATTAAAGAACACCGCATCAACATCAAGTTTCTTGCAAAGCAAGGTAAGAATGGCCGTGAGATTTATGAGTGTTTGAAACAAGTGTACGGAGACAATTCTCTGAAAGAACCAACCGTGAACAAATGGTTAAAGAGGTTTCGGGAAGGCCGAGAAGACGTGAAAAGAGACCCTCGCCCAGGACGCCTGTCGACATCGAGTTCTGATGAAAATGTTGAACGAATTCGGACTTATGTTCTTAAAGACCGTAGATTGACAGTCAGAATGATTGCTGACGAGCTGTCAATTCCCAAAACAATCGTTCATGAAATTCTGACACAAAAACTTGAAATGAAGAAATTGTGTGCGAAAATCGTACCGAAGCTCTTGACTCCAGAACAGAAAGCAAAGAGGGTTGAGTGCTGTGATGATTGGTTAGAAGCAAAGGAAAGAGGGGACTTTCTCAACCGAGTCATCACTGGAAACGAGTCCTGGTTTTGCGAATTCGATGTGGAGCTCAAATCTCAAAGCAAGGAATGGAAGCTACCAGGAGAACCGAGACCAAAAATGTCGCGAAAAGCAAGATCGAATGTGAAGAAAATGTTGATTGTTTTCTTTGATTCTGTGGGCATTGTTAAGTCCCTCCCGGCCAGACTGTGAACGGACAGTTTTACGTGGAAGTTTTGAGACGTCTCAGAGCTCGTGTGTCCCGAGTTCGACCGGATTTGACACAAGGGGGCAGGTGGATCCTTCATCACGACAATGCGCCCGCTCACACGTCGCTTGTTGTGCGTGAGTTTTTGGCCCGAAGCTCAATCACCATGACAGACCACCCGCCTTATTCACCCAATTTAGCCCCTTGTGACTTCTTCCTGTTCTAGAAATACAAAATGGTGTTTCGGGGGCGGCACTTAGGAGATGTGGAAGCCATCAAGGCAGAAACGACACGCCAACTGAAGAGCATCCCAACTGAAGACTTTCAACAATGTTATCAACAGTGGAAAAGGCGTTGGCAGAAGTGTATCTTGTCTAAGGGAGAGTACTTTGAAGGAGACCATATTGTAATAAATGAATAATTGTAAAATACCTCTTATTCAACTTTTATACGTATTTTCCGGACAAACCCCGTATGTCCAAATTGTTCGAAGTTGACTCGATTCCCTTTTGTGCACTGAACGCTCCATGTCTTGTCGATGTCAAAGAGAACAACACAAACTTACGACTTTAAAAAGGGCTATATGGTCTGCCTGCGGGAAAACGTCTTATCGTACAGGAAGATTGGTGTCTTGTAAATTTTTTAGATCTCTCGCCTCGTCTCTATTCCAGAACAGCTTTTCTCTCTTGTCTCAAAATATTTCTTTGGGTAGCGGTGGCTCAGTGTTAGAGCGTTCTCCTCTGGTTCAAACCCTGTTCCAGCCAAGTGAACCTTATGGCGGACAAACACCGTGTGCGTGGGTTTCCTCGGGGTCTCTCGTTTTCTCCCACTTTCTTCATTCCACCGTTTCATTCATTCCTCATCATCAATCGTCTCGTTTAGCCTAGTCAGCATAAAAGTGGGACGTAAACAAATTCAAACTATTTACTGTATAGTTTTGTGCATATATGTTCAGTCCTTGTCATTGAAACTTAGAAGTGTAAGTTCAAAAGATGCACGTTGATCCTTACAAATTCCCTTTATGCCTGACTCATTTTCCCTGGATTTCTCTAGCACATAGGGAAGTTGAACGATAATATTACTGAATGCATAATGTAGTTATATTTCCTGTATGTGTAGATCAAAAATATCTACCAACTACCATAGAGGAGATCGGGGCTATTTGAGTCAAGGGGCTATTTGGATCAAACTTAAGAAAAAAATGTCACTGCGCACTTAATATGCGCATCAGTACGCTGAACTCGCATTCATTTGTGAGTTCGTTGGTAAAGGAAAGGATGTATGTGTCGCTGATTTGCTTCTTTTTTACCAGTTGCTGTAAATATGAGACTATTCTGAGCAAGGTTGATTGCAAAATAATGTCTGTTTAATATAAGGTGCTGTATCTATGTAAATGCATATAGTTGTAAAATTATTACCGTACGCGTAAAACAGAACGTCAGCATGTTATAATCACCATTATTCGTGCTCTCCTCTGTTCCGTGTGAAAATAGTACGTTCGTACGTAAGCATATGCAAAACCGGGTTATTTGAGTCGAAAAAAAATTGGGGCTATTTGAGTCAGGTGTAAACTTTATCTTTAATTTATGAATTTTAGTTTTGTATTTATGGTTCGGCATCCTATGTGATGCATGTATGTAAAACAAAAAACTTCATTTTCTTTTTCGATGGTACAAGCATCAAGTGTAATAATGAAGACATGGAGAAGGCCATGCAAAGTATAACAGAAAGAGATTTAAGTTTATGTGGAGCTTTACAGCTCTGCAATTTTCCTTTTGACACTTTGTGAAGGAAAGTACTGTTCGAAAGGGTGAAGTTAGCTTGAGTGATATTATTGGAAAGTTCAAAGTACAAAACTGAATGTCATAGGACACTCCATAATACCGACAAAAGAACAGGAGGAAGTTGGTGTTGCGAATTGTGACTCTCACGGGAAAAGGACTAAGCTGCTCCATGAAACAATTCGTAAAGCTCTGCATCGATATGTAACAATAAATCAAATTCCACAACCTTGGAGAAACCAGCTGGTGAAGATTGGTTTTCAATTTTGATAAAAAGACATCCGAACTTATCATTACGTAAACCTCAGGGACTTTCAAGAGCTCGTGTTGAAGGCGTTAATAAGGAAGCAGTAAGTCTGTTATTTCAACGATTGGTCTCAACATAAAAACAACAGCGTATATACGATGTGGATGAAGCAAAGTCATTGCCAAGAAGGTGGGAAAATTTGTGGTATTTACGTTGAGAGAGGAGAAAATGTCATTGTGACAGTCGCTTGGAACGCAGTTGGATAATACATCCCACGATTTAATATTTTAAAGATGAGCGTATTAATGAAGAATTTGTAAACAATCTACAACCGACTTCTCAAGTTTCCTTATCAGATAGTGGTTACGTTAATAAAGAGCTGTTTGTTTACTGGTTCGAATTTTTTCCAAACAAATCTGGATGAGGTAAAATGTTTGTTAATTTTGGGCGGACATATTTCTCACTGTTCGGTACAAGCTCTCAAATTTTATGAGCAACATGGCATTGAACTTATGTGCTTGCCACCTCACACCACTCATGTATTACAATACCACTGGATAGAGCACTGTATTTTCATGATATCAGCACACTAGAGCCCTAAAGTTCAAGTGATAATCGAATTTAAAAGTCCAGTCTAGGAAATATAGTTAAGAGTACATAAGATGTACAGCATATGATGGAGCAATAATTTCATCGTATGCTGTACAGAGACGAAAATTTTTCTCACCCTTACATAAAATGTAAAATGTATCTCCAGGAAGAAGAAGCAAAGTACAGCTCTACTTATTTCTCCAGAAAATGTGCAACAGCTTCGAGCGAAACGGAAGTTATAAAGGGGGGATATGGTAAAGCCTCTCGAAGACGAAAAGCATCAAGAAGACAAAAATAAGTAGACCCGTACTTTAAAGTGTTACATATGCTACACGTGATGATGATAATGATTAGAATAAATACAAGAACAATGTAAAAATCAATGATTCTCTAAGGTGAAGTATTATTGTAAAGAACCAGTGAGCAAAGAAGAATGGAATCGCTGCAAACATTGAAAACAGTGGTACCATGAGACATGTGTTGAATCTTACGGGCGGAAAAACAGTTTGTGTGCAGCAAGTGCCTCTGGGTTACACATTTCTTGGTAACCTTCATTGTCTCGTACTTCCGAGTTTCAAGAAATTAGTGATTTCTCATAAGCTTGCATAGAAAATAATTTTTATGCGCTTTGCTTTCTTCAGCATGTTTAGATTTTTGTTTTCCTATACATTTAATTTTAATTGAAAAGACTACTCCTAAAACTGATTTTGAACATAAATCTTATTGTGAGTTCATTTTTATTTTAACAGTTGAATTTCAACTACAGTTTTCATTACTATGTATTCTTTCTGTTTACTGAAAATAAATGAAGAAAATGTAAAAACTATCCGAAGTTTCTTTTTATATTATTCTGCCAGAAGTTCTCTTTTCTCTCGTTTGCTTTTACAAGTGTTTATTTCAAAGGATATAAGTCAAACCATTCTAAGATAAATCTATACGTGTAAGGTATTATGTAATATATAAGAAAATTAATAGTCTTGTATTATTATATCGCTGAAGAAGTTTTAGCTTATCCTTAAAACTCTTTCCTAAAGAATTGCTACACTTATTTTCTTTTACTATGAAGTTTTTTTTTTTTTTTTTTTTTACAAATTACATAAAAAAGAGTATAATTTAAGAATATACATGAACACTAATGTAATTAATGTAAACAATGTTGATACAGTGAAATACTCAAATAACCCCGTAAGAAACCCAAATAGCCCCGTGATTTTTACTAGTCTCAAATTCTGCCATTTTTAATTTAAATTCGTTTCTTGAATTTCACTGATTCAATAGGTTCTTTATTCTTTAATATGTTGTACGTATAATAATGTACGTAGATTATGGCCTAATTATTTAAACTCTAAAGTATGTCATTTCTGGAAATTTTGAGTTTTCCCTTATATACTCAAATAGTCCCGGTCTCCCCTACATGAAAATACGGTAACTTTAAATCGCAAACTTAATATATAATTTATATTTCTAATCTAGAACTATTAGAAAGACGTAGGAGTAAAGACTACATCCAAAAAAAAAAAAAAAAAAAAAAAAAAAACTACAAATAATTAACAATGCTTAACCATCTGTTTTACGCGATTTGTTTTGTGCCATTTCGAGTTTCCGGAAAGCATGACCTTACCTGATTCCTTCCATATGCTCATTCCATCGATTCTTCCATTATCATTCACTTGCCTTAATCATTCGTCCTTTTTAGCCTAAAGAGCATTGTGGGCTGTTAAACTGAAAAATTTTTTGTACTTTTTTTTTTTTTTTTTTTTTTTTTACTTTTAGTGGGATCGGTCTCAGTGGAGACAATCAAATAATGTAAGAGGTTTTGCAGGCCACCCACCCTGAATGAGGTTTCCCTTTATCTCACTCGTACTAGGCAAAAGCCAGGATGGTACCTTATATAATGTTCCCAAACCGTTTCCTTCCTTTTCTAGTCCTTTCTTCCTCCCCGATTCCCGGGTAGTGTGATCACCGCGAAACTCAATCCCCCATATGTGACAGGCTAACATGGACATACCTGCCGAAAGAAAAAAAATTTTTCTAACCTAATAGAAACGCGGAGAAAGGGGCTCCTTTCCATGCTGCCTACGGGAGGTCCAAGCTTTTAGTTACGCCACTGGCATGGTCCTATTTGAAAAAGTACATAGTTTCAGAGCTAGAGCCTTCCAACCATGTGGGGAAAAATGCAGTACAACATACGTTATCTCAAATACAAGGAAGCGTAGAGTGGTTATCCACTTCAGAGAAAAGTAAGGCACACATACACCATCAAAAATGCAATTCCCGCATTGTGCAATGTATAATGAATGCATCACTGTGGGGGTTGCGGTGGCTCAGTGGTAGAGCGTTCACCTCTGGTGCTAGGGGTTCCGGATTCGATCCCAGCCCCCGCCAAGTGAACTTTGTGGTTGACAAACATCGTGTGTGGGGGTTTTCTCGAGGTTCTCCTACTTTCTTCATTCCACCGTTTCATTAATCTCTCATCATCACCGTCTCCTTTAGCCTAGCCGGCATAAACGTGGGACGTAACACTCAATAATTTCATTTCATTTTTTACACATAATTTCCAGATATGGTTCGAAAAGAATTTCCAGATATGCTCTTACTTAAAGATGGTCCAAAATAAACAGAAAGTACGCTTTGACAGTAGTGAACACGGAATGCGTTAGGTTGCAGATCATCTGCTGCTTGAATGTCAAAAATAATGGAGATTGGAATAAGTGCTGGACTAAATGACACCCAACTCAAAGTGATGTAGGCAGCACAATAGTTCAGTGATAGAGCACTCATCTCTGGTCCGAGAGGTCCCTGGTTCGATCTCAGGACATGTGAGTTTGTAGTGTATCTGTATTTGTAATACATCGGGTATGTATAGTTTCTTGAAATTCTTCCCTTTCCTACCACATTCTCAATTCACAAATTAACTTACAATATCATTAATCATCCTTGAGTTCCCTGTTGTCTATATAGTTAATGTACGCGTTTTTGGTTCAGGAGACAAGTGTTTGATCCCTGGCGGAGCGCATGTAGCTAGGATCCTATCTTAAGCTTCAAATCCACTCCTCACACGGCCTGTTCAAAGGGACGCTTAATTCTAATCCAACCAACCAATCTTTTTTTTTTTTTTTTTTTTTTTTTACATATATCCTAAGGCATATGGCCAGGCATTTTCAGGTTGTAGCGCAACAGAATTTAGTTTAGTATAGTTTCACCATGTATCTAATTCATACAAATGTGTAATCGAGGGTGAGTGCTGAGATGTTTAACATATCAAACATTTTTGAACTCTTCAATCCGCATTGGCGTACGCAAAAGGGAATACCTGGTTTAACTGACCTTTACAAGATATTATGGAAAAAGTATTAGCTATATTAAATTAGATTAATGTTATTATGGATTAGCCATGTTGAGTAATATGAACTTTCATCCTTTCACCTTTCTCTTTTCTTTTTTTTTTCAATTCTCTGTATGCTATGATCAATTCCTATTACACTTTATGTAGTTATTCAGTGAGTTCTTCTCATTAACGTCTACTTACCTAAAAAAATGGTATTTTTATTTGCAATGTATTATGTGGATTTGGAAAAAAGTAGAAAAGGTTTAATTTGGTATTATTCCCCCTAAAATTGTAGATACAGAGTAAACTGTTGGTTTAATTTTCTTTGCAGCTCCACCCAGCGTCCGGAGGAAAAATGAAGTGCTTCTTTAAAGAAAAAAGTACAAACCCCAGTCTAGAAAGCCAGCATAAACCGGGAAAGGGCCGATGTGTGGATCATACATCACCCCAAAGACATGAGCGTCACAAGTCGGCTGGTAGGCCCTGGCCTCTTAGAGCTATAGATATTATTATTATTATTATTATTATTATTATTATTATTATTATTATTATTATTATTATTATTATTATTATTATTATTATTATTATTATTATTATTATTACTGTATCTTCATTTAAGCCTATTTCAGCTTAATAATCTGATGGCTATGCCTGGCAAGTGAAAATTATTTGAAGAGTTCTTCTCCAAAGAACTTTCTAACCATATGACAGGTGTCTAATATTACTGTTTTTGTGGATTTGTTAGATGTTTTGCATTTATCAGCTCAAGTTGCGTCATAGTATTTTTGGGGGCAATTGCAGTAGCTGAAATAATGATTGATCTTACTGTAACTTTCTGACATTTCCATAGATCTTGATTTCGTCTGCCAGGTCTTTATATTTGTTTCTTTTGAATGTTGTACGTATAAGTCAATGGTACTGCTACACCTATGAGGGTTACTTCCATTATATTGATAATACTGATGTCGGGTCTGATTACAGGTACCGTTATCCGTCCTGATTTCTTGATCAAAGTAGAGTTTGTTTATGGTTTTCAAGTACAGGACTTGGTTAGCATTTGCACTGTCGCTTGGTGTAGGTGATTAGTTCCATGTTACGTGTATATTATTATTATTATTATTATTATTATTATTATTATTATTATTATTATTATTATTATTATTATTATTATTATTATTATTATTATTATTATTATTATTATTATTATTACATAACTCTTTTATCTATAGCAATTGACTTTAACAGTGTTAAATACTTACATAAGATGTATTTGAACCATTTATATATACTGGGAGTTAGATTAATGCTTACTTCCAAATAAACTGGATTTTTAATTATGTTATTATGTTAATTTATTCTTTAATTTTTGTTAACTTTCCTTTGTTTATTTAAAATGAATTTGCTTTATGTATATGATTAAAATATTTGGAAATAAATTCGTTTATTAAATATTAAGGATACATATAATTAGATTTGATTTTCTGAAACTAAGGGAATTTAAAGAGACCAAAAGATTAATACCGTAAATAAAATAAAATAATTAAAAATCCAATAAAATTCAAAGAAAACAGGGAAATAGTTCTCCATGTAAGTCAAACAGGGAAATACCTCTTTAGGTGTTAACAATAATAATAATAAAAAAAAAACATAAAGCTAGTTCAGGAGGCTAATAAAATTATGGTTATATTTGTAATGTACTATGGATTTCCAATTAGTATAGGTTTAATTTGGTACTATTCCTGCCAAAACATTAGATATTTTGAGCTAGTTGAACTTTCTCAGCAGCAATTACGTAAGTAAGAAGTACTCAATGTACCGTATTCTTACATATAACAAAACAATGGAACTAATTTTAGTTGGTTTTGCATTTTGTACGTAATTTTACTTAATTCCAATTCATTTTTTGGCTGCGATACGAGATATACTTGTTGTTTGTGCTTCATGGTAAATTTGAATATTGCTATCGCTCCAGTAAAAAAAAAAAAATGATTATAAATTATGTATATGAAAACAATGTGTAACCAAGATAGAAAACGGACAGTGTATCCACGGTAGCTCATCAAGGACTGCACCACTTCTCTTCTTCAGCAAAAATCCCTCCAAAGCGTTCACCCACTTTCTCTTTTACGACTGGCCATATCCCTGAGCTCACACCGAAAGACAGACGATATTTAAAAATATATATATATATATATATATATATATATATATATATATATATATATATATATATATATATATATAATAATTAGATTTTCACTGTTTTCATTTCTAGACTGTTAAAGTTAGATTTTCTTGGACGCATGTTCCACCCACAATTGTATATTATCATGTATGTTACGCCCGAATAATAAAAATCCTTATGATTTATATTTAAGGTAAAAAAAAAAAAAAAGTTATATAATCCAATTCCATTTAATGTCTCATGTCTGTCGTGTGTGCCTTCGAAACACGTAATTATTTCACGTACTGCATTCTGCATGCGTTCTAAAAGGAGTGGTATCCTTGTACTGTCTTCTGGGCTGCCAGCAGGTGGTCCACCTTTCTATGCACATATACATGTTACACAGTATTATGGAGTAAAAAGAAAGAAATAGAAACGTTTCTTATACGCGATACTAATAACAGACAACATAGAGTTTTTGTACAACTAAGGTTACTAAATCATAAAGAGAATACTGAATTTTATAATGCATCTTCTTTATTCTGAAGTAAGCGAAATGACCTCCATAGTTGCATGATAAGAAGGTCGCACTTAATAGGAATATAAAATATTTGCAATTGTAACATGCATGTAGTTTTTGTATCGTATGTATGTTTTATGAAGGTAATAAAAATGGTATATACTTAATGTTAATAATATTATAAATTTTACATTTTCTATTATTATTATTATTATTATTATTATTATTATTATTATTATTATTATTATTATTATTATTATTATTATTATTATTATTATTATTACAGTAATAAGCATACATTATATTACACGAGTGGCATCTGGATCGAGTCCACATTTGAATCCCAGTTTGAACACAAAATTTCTCAGTGGTGGTTCTGTATCATGAGGTCATTGAGGTGTTACTCGACCTAAAATTAAGAAATTGCTACCTAAGAACTCACAAATACAGGCGCACTGAACCAATTATCTATGCCACGTGAATTTCTTGCGTTCTCCCTTTTGGCCTTTTATATACGTAAACTTCGTCTGAACGCGAGGTTTCCCAGAAAATTCGAACGTCTCTTAAAGGCATTTTAAGAAAACACCCACTTCTTTTTCTTACATTCAAGACGCCAAGTGAAACATCTAAAACTTCTGAAACATGCGTTTAATTATTCTAGATTAGACTCACAAATAATGAAGTGCGAACGCGAAATACAAGCAAGGATAGGAATGGCGAAAGAAGCCTTTAGGAGGAAGAAAAGTCTGTTTTGTGGGACCTTCAAGAAAGAGTTGAGAAAAAGACTCATAAAATGCTTCGTGTGGGGTGTTGTACTGTATGGGGCGGAAATGTGGACATTACGTAAAGGTGATGAAAATCTACCGGAAGCCTTCGAAATGTGGGTGTGGAGAAGAATTGAAAGAATTAGTTGGGTCGAGCGGAAAACGAATGAGAGAGTGTTAGAAATGGTGGGTGAGAAAAAACAGTTTTAGATATTATTAGGAAGAGGAAGAGAAACTGGTTGGGACATTCCCTAAGAAGAGATGGTATCATGAGGGACGTCCTAGAGGGTATGGTGGCGGGAAAGAGAGGGAGGGGGCGAAGGAGACTACAATTAATGGATTATATTAAAACAGAAAGATCATACGCGAAGACGAAGAGATTAGCGGAGGACCGTGGAGCATGGAAGCTTCTCAGCTGCAGCAAGTGACCTGCCAATAAAGGCAGAATACCTATGATGATGATTATGAGACTCATAAAACAACAAATTTCATGTCTCTCCAACCGTGATTTGACCCTTTTAGGATCTTGGGTTTTTGAAGTATTTTTTAAACTTTCAGTCAAGCAGCTACTGCATCGTCGCTATTTATTCTAGGATTATGGTTCATACCTCATTCTCTTCAGAATGGAGCAGGTGTGAATCCATACGTAACGTCTTCTACAATGCCTCCGGACTTGAAAAAAAAAACGGTTGAAAAAGCTCAAATAGGAGAGCTATATTGCAATGTACCATGAAACACCCGTATGGTACAAATTGTACCATAAGATCCACTAAGGGTTGAATCTCTTAACATAACAACTGTAATCTTTTTAATCCTTCTTCTTGCCTCTTTCCTTCCCTTCTAGGAATTTTTTAATGCCAAAATGCGTGTTTAATTATTTGAAATAAAATGGCCCAACAGCAAACTTCATGTCGCTAACCTTCAGGAATTCGGAGATACCAATCCTATTTCTTCTCCTACCCGTCGAATTTCAAAAAATCCTTTCTTAGTGGTACCATACTTCACAAATCCTATGCCCTGTTAAATATCTAGCTTAAGTGGTCTGACCTGGGCATTTACCGGTCAGTCATGATCTATTCTTGTATATATAGAGATTTGTTTATTGTAGTTCCAGGTTTGGGATTAGGGTGTGAGATAAGACTTGGAATGCGAGAGGAGGCGTGACTCGTTTCTATGATTTCCTCATTAAACTTATTCAGTATTAATTATTCTAATTAACTTATTACGACTGGGTCACACATTCAGAAATTTTGAGGTTAGTAGAAAATACCCATGCCCTTCAGAAGGACTCAAATTTCCAATGAGTATTGCGTTACGATCACCAACCTAACAACTTATTCTGCTCGACATCACCATACCTACTAATATAACTGACTGTTATTATTACTACTATTATTATTATTATTATTATTATTATTATTATTATTATTATTATTATTATTATTATTATTATTATTATTATTATTATTATTATTATTATTATTATCTTAGTTACAGTAATAATATACAGTCTTTCAAGACTACATCGACAATATGTGAGCGGTTATTTCTGACACCAAGATCAGAAGAAAAGTCCATTTGGACCTAGAAGGAAAGTGCTTAATTTCACTACTAGAGCTGCCTAAAATAGTACATAAGCTACATTACAACTCGCGTTATTTCAAACACAAGAAAATGTGGAGTTGCGACCATATCAGCGTAATGTGAGACACACATATGCCAACTAAAAATGCATATTTCAGCAATGTGTAATGTGTGCGCAAGGGATTCGCTATAGGGTATAGTTCCCAGGCATACCGGTACTCCAAACAAAATTCTCAGATATACTCGGTTTTAAAGGTAAATCCAAAGTGGGCAGAAAGTAAGCTTTGACAGCAGTATATGCTGAATGCGTTAACGAAATGTCGGAAGACTTAGGGAACACCTGCTGCACCGTTTCTCATGTTCAGAATAACGTGTGGTGCGATGTATTGTTTCGTGGCATACTTCACGGTTTTTTTTTTTCTTTTCGTGTACAAGCGTGAAATAATACATAGCACTGCACGTTATTTTGAATACTAGGAACCAAGAAGCTGACCTTCCTAATACTTTGGCCCCACCTTTAAGTCAGAGCATATCTGAGAATTCCGTTTGGAATATGTTTGGGAATTATGTCCTGTAGAGAATTCCTTGCGCACACATTGAACATTGCTGCAATATGGACTTTTGGATGGCATATGTGTTACTTCCTTTACTCCATATTTTATCGCGTTCAAGATAACACATGTTCAGATATAACTTATCCAAGATTTTGGACAATTCTAGCAATGAAACTAAGTAATTTTTAACCATATGCCCGTATAAACCTTTTGTTATCTTAGTGCCAGGAACCACCTTTCAAACATTGCCAGTATTGTCTTGAAACACCCTGTGTATTCAGAATAACTTAATCTGTAAATCTATTAGTCGCTTTAGTAAATTCTTCAAAGAAGTTTCACATAATGATTATTCTTATATTCCTATCGCAAATTACTGTACTTTCTTATACAAAGAACTTTCAAACAGGAAGAGATAAACCAGAAAGTAATGTCTTGTATATACAAATTCAATTTTGAATTCCTTCAGTCATTTCCAATAGGTTTTCCATTCATAACCTGTATTTCACTAACGAAGAGAGTCGATGTCCAACATTAGATGGAATAATCCTTGAATCACGAAGACAGATATAAGAACAATAAAAGCTTTAATTCCACTGTTTGTTGAGTCATCACATTTTATAATTATTACCTTCAACTGCACATGTCCGTCTTTTAACGAAATATGTTCCTACTCCTTTCACCGTATAGCAAATTCTATATAATGAGGGAAAGTGCGCAATGATCAATACTAAATTGACAGATTCACTAATTTAAAAAATAACGTTCGGAAGTCTTTTGGTTTCTGAATTGCTTTTTGTGCTTGCTCATTGACACATTTTGATGTTGTCTACCAAAAATTTGCATGATTATCTCATCTTAGGCATAGTATTCCTCTTTGGATAATATTCGTTAAACCCTTTTCTGAAGAAGGGTGCTTATATCTTTTGATTTTATATTTGTCAGAAAAGAAAAATAAACGAAACAAAACACAAATATATCAAAAAAAGAAAGAAAAAATAGCTTCTAAAACTGAAACAGATATTTGTCAGTTATTTTATGTGGGAAAAAAATTAAACATAATGGATTCCATGTACGTTTAAAATGATTGACTGATCAAGGTACTAATTCTAGGACAAGAAAGTTTTCGCATAAAGATAAATGAAATAATATTTCCAATAGACGAATATATAAAATATATTTCTCCAGATCGATTAAGTAATTTCATTAAGTGAGAATCGGAAATTGCCCTTTACTCTATACTTCTGTAATGATGACAGCTAGTAGATGCCAAAATCTACAGAAAGATTTTCTTCAGATAAGGGCCAGAATATATTAGAGTTTAGCTCGTCATGTATCTTATGCTTTTGTACACTAAGTCATTAGACAGCACAAAAAATACAGTAAACAGATTCTAATTAAATTATGACCTTTAATTTATTTTGCTTTCCAACCACATTTTCATACATTATCAAGATTCTTCTAACGTAATAGAATACGATTTCCAGATATTTCAGAAAGAAAAAAGGGAGATCTTACGATTTTTCAGAAGATAAAACGAAAGATGTGTTAAATTGAAAATTTACGTATAACAGCACATAGTAACGGTGAATAATTTTAATTGGAACCCGAGGCAGTTTCATTACGTATAACAGCACATAGTAACGGTGAATAATTTTAATTGGAACCCGAGGCAGTTTCATTACAAATAACTGGCACTCATAAAACATAATAAAATATGGGAGGACGACCATACGTCCCGTTTTGAACAGGACATTCCTATTTTAGTGCGCGTGTCGACCGTCCCGGTCGTAGAAAAAAAAGGAGTATTTGTCCCGTTTTATGCAATGAAAGGAGTAAATAACAAACCCAGTACCTTTACCCCTTATAAAAATATAATTCACAGCCACACACAAAAATATAAGTTCTGTTCACGGACCCCAGGGTATGGATGTATTTTGTTACACAGAATCCAAATTTTGAAACCCCAGGACGACTGTTAAAAGTACGAATTATTCTTAATCATAAGCTTGGGACACGGGCTAGAGAGGAAGTAAAAATGCAATCTGTTGTAATTTTTATCTGAATACCAAGATACATCGTTGGATTGCGTTGTGAACAGTGTGTAAGAAATAAGTATTTCGATTTTTTTAAAAAAAAAAACAATGAACTAACAAAATATAGTATAATACCAATTTTTAAACTTTCACGAGTAAGAACTACTATTTATTTCTACAATGCACATTACTAGTGGTGAAACAACATCAACATTTCATAAAGTGTCTTCGACGGTTTGTCCAATTACAAGATTAGTTAGATCGCAACTGGCATAGTGTAAATTTTTCACTTGATCCTTCTAAACAAAAATAAGAGAGTTTATAATGAAGGAACTTGAGTTGAGTTGATTTTGAGTTTAACGTCTCGTTCAGCAGCGAGGCTATATGAGACGTGGGCCTACTGATTAACGTGGAATCCAAACCACATGAGCTCCCGCCGGGAATCGAACCCGGGTCTCCCACGCCAAAGGCGCGTACGCTAACCGCTTGGCCACGGAGGAGCTCATGAACGAACTTGAATTCGATATTTCAACTAATTTGAATGTTTCATGGCCCTTACACATTGAACAAGTTATTTTTTTATATCTTATCTGTCTGTTCGTTTGTTATCTCTTTTCCATTTGTATACACGATATATAACAAACCTTAAGGCTTTGATACATTCTGTAGAGACGTTTCTTTCAATTTTCATCTCTTTCTCTAAGAATCAGAGTATTCCTCACATATTGCAAAGTAAACATAAGAATTCTATTTATTCTAAATCGACTCGCTCAGTCATGTTATAAATAGTAAGCATACGCGTTTTTGGCTTGGGAGGTCTGTGTTGTAGTCCGGATCCCACGTTAAGCTGTAAGTCGCTGTAGCCTTGCTACTCAAAGGAACCCTCCACCTAAACTCAACCAACTATCCAATCTAAAATAACTCTAATAATTTTAATTATAATTTAGAAATTAATTTCTCAAATTTAGAGTAGGTGACTGAAATTGGCAATATTGAAATTAGGTTATATCTTTTTCATACGTACGATCACTGGTAGAGAAAGTAAATAGTGTAGATTTTCTTTCGTGTTTATATTTTACAATTTCCTAGTATTGATGGCTAATAATCTAATAGAGAAATTCCCTTGTCGACATGTTAGGCTTAATGGGATTAAACAATACGGAATTCCTATCTTACCAAAAATGGCGGAACTTTTTATTTTGGAGAACTTAACGACTGATAATATATAAATGTAACAGGTGATGATAGGTGAACAACAAAAAGAAATGTGGAGATCCTATTAAGCGTTTGCAGGGAAATGGGTTTAAAAGTAAATGCAGAGAAAAGTAGATACATGGAAGTTCGTCGGAATCGTAATACTGCAAATTATGGATTTGTTAAAATATCAAATAATACTTTCGGTAAAATGAAGACTTTCCAATATCTAGGATCATTAATAACAGGCCAAAATCATATCCACGAAGAAATTAAATGTCAACTAAAAGCAGGGTATTTGTGTTATTATTCAGTTCAAAATATTTTGTCGCTTACTGTGAGGAAAGAACTCAGACTGAAAATGTTTGAGAATAAAACCTTGAGACGAATAATCGGGCTTAAGAGGAACGGGAATGGGGAATGACGGAAACTTCATAACTATAAACTGCATAATTAAAACGTTTACCAAATATTGTTAGGGACATCAACTCTAGGAGGCTCAGGCGGGAAGGTGGCATAACAAGAATTGAAAAAAAGTGGAAACGCTTTCAAAATTATAACTGGAAATCCAATCGGAAAGCGACCATTAGGAAGACTTAGGCGCAGATATAACAATATTAGGAGATCTCGCAGAAACAGAATTACAAAGTAGAAACTGGATCCAGTTGGCTAAGGACAGAAGTCAATGGAGAACTTTTGTGAATGCAGCATTGAACCTGCGGGTTCCATAGATCATAGAGTTAGTTTATTTAGTTTAGCGGCTGATAAGGTGTCAAGTGAAATGCGATTAAAAGTGCTATTGAATCTATCGTATATTTGGATTTCGTTGGGGTGCTCCAATTTCCTTGCTCCTTACCATTCTTCCATTTCTCTTATAATCATTCAACTTTATTTAACATCCGTCTCTTTCATAAAATAAAGAGTACAACTGGGAAATGTTACACACAAATTATCCGTGAAAATAAAGTATTCATGCAAATATCCATAGTCACTAACGCCTCTGCTCCCTATGAACGCAGTTTAGCACTGCCGTGAACATGTTATTGACTCCGCTTAATCCTAAAAAGATAACTGACTACTGAACGTACTAGTTTTTAGTCAAGCAGTGATCCTAATTCACGAACAAATAACTTTGCAGAACTATGGTTGCTTCCACGCTTAATTTCTTGCAAGGCCAATTCAGAAATATATTTGTGTTAAACGAAAACATGATTATCACGTATTTATTTTATGACTTTTTCCCATAAATTTTACCGAATTATCTGTAAGAAGAATCCACTGTCTTCAGTAAACCGGAGTTAACAGTAATGAGCAAAGTGTTGAGCCAAGAAATTGTGGAAACTGACCCCTTTCTGCAAATTGTGTTGTAATAGATAATATAAGTTGTTTATAAGGTGTACATGTGGAATAAAACTTGGCAAAGTGACATTTATAATTGTTATTTCAATTTGGACATATGATCTCTTATTTGAAACTAGCTGAAACGCAAAGTCTTCACATGAAAAGAATAAGTTTATAGTAAATATTTGAAATGGAATTCATGGAAATGGGAATGAGGGAAGAAAGGGGAGTACCCCCGAGAAAACCCACGTACACGATGTCGTCTACCATAAACCAGGGACCCACGCACCAGAGGTAAGCGTTGCACCACTGTGCCACCGTGCCCCCCCCCCCCCTAAACGTTCGTTAGAAGGCACGTAGTTGGCGCGGAAGACCTGTATTCTATTTCCGAGGGCAACTCATAGTTTTTGATCCCATGTTAAGTTATAAGTTAAGGTCTCCTATAGCCTTGGTGCTGGAAGTGAGATAAATTTAGTCCAACCCATCATTTTAAACAGTTCAGCCTTTTTTTTCTGTCTTCTTTTTTCTACCATTTTATGAATACAACATGAGAAATGAAAATACTATAGAAATTGTCCCTTTTCCCCCCTTTAGAAGCTGAATTTTCGGAAACGTTTGAAGATATTCACCTTGTTTCTGATAAGGAGTTCTTATTCCAATTTTCATCTGCTTAGCTTGAGGGACTTGCGAGTTAATCTATTTTTGACATAAATTCTAAATTTCATTCATCTTCTTTAGGCTATACATTAGTTCTAAATAGTTCTAAATATATCTTCCCTGCAGGTACCTAGAAGTATATCAAATTAAAAGTATACTAAGCCAATGATGTACAGTAGATTTATGTAAAGGATAAACAAACAAACATTCAACTTTATATATAAGATTTTGTGATTTCTTTTGAGTGAGTTGCAAATAATAATAATAATAATAATAATAATAATAATAATAATAATAATAATAATAATAATAATAATAATAATAATAATAATAATATGAAATTTAAGATTGCGTCTCCTCAAATGATCACAATGGAATTCTGATGGAGAGGGACGGGAGAATTCTTTTTCGTTTGAATTTTACTGAGTATTCAGTTCATCATTTCTAACCACCGTTATTCCTAGCAATCATGATATCTACAAAAGTATGCAAATTAGGTAGCTATAAGATTATACTGTGAGATTATACTATATACTGTATACTGTATAAGATTATACTGTAAAATTATACTGTATGTTCTTTTTTTCTTTTTGGATTTCCTTTATTCAGTAGTTTTTCCTTACGTACTAATTGTGTACAGGAATGAATGTAGTAAGGTCATCTCTTCATGAATGAATCTTCACATGCGGTGCGTAGCCTTGCACAGAAACATCCGTACCTTATATAATAATGAAAGAACAGTGAAATTGACATTGGTAGTAATATTACGTTTACGCATAATGTATATAATGTAGAATGGAAAAGAGATATAACGATCAGAACAGAGAAAACAAAACAATGCAACAATAGGGCGGAGTACCGTGAGGAGATAGATTGGGTGTGAAATATTTAAGTGATGACAACACGAACTGGAATTCACCAAGACTATCCCACCTATAAAGCATAGATACCACTCCAGTTGGTGTGGAGTAATAGAGCAATATTACTTTCTTTGATAGAATCAGAAAGTTTTAAAAAAGAAACGCAACAAAATGGGAGGAGGCGAAGATGGACCTCGAAAAGAAAGTGTGCACATCTCCAAAATATCACATTTCCATTCTTTTTTTAAATTCAACAACATTGCGACATCCACGTTACATAGAAGTGGGGGGAATTTCATCCTTTTAGTTTCGCTTGCCAACTTGACAGCATCCATGCAAAATCATACTTTGGTATCTCAAGATTTCCTGTAAACAGCTTTGGGTAAATCCATGACTAATACAGTAAGACAATATTATCTTGTGGGTGGATGGAAAGATCTTTTATAGAGGATATTTATGATCAAAATGTCGGGTACAAATAGAAAGGATGAGACTGCAGCGTTTGATTGGGAAATTTCTGATTTGAAAACAATAATGATGTCACTAGTGTATTAAGTATCAATTGTGTGGGATGATAGTCATGAACGAAGAGACAAATAACATCAAATTGAGATTTTGTGTGGGTGAAAGAATAGGCATATTAATCACTTACGTAACACTGAGGTGGATTCTATTCATTGTAAATCATCAGATAAATACCGTATTATACCTCTACATAAACAGTGGGTCATCTCCATTTTTTATGAAAAGTGGGAAACCAAATGATAATGTTCGTTAAACTTGATTCATTTTGTCCCAAAGCTGTTGGAGACATTGAATGCGAATCTTATCTCGCCTCGTCAAACTTAATTTACTTTTCACATAAAGAGCTGATTGATGCATTGAAGGAGAATTGTATATCACCCAGTAGATTTTTTAAAGGATAAAATATAATGGAGTATCATATTTCCGACCTTATTTTGTACAATTACCTTCAACGTATTTTAGGTCAAGCAAAGAAAACTCGATTCAATAAAAGCAATACCGATTTTTGTGCGTAAGTGGCCTATAGAACTAACTGGGTAGATTATTATGTATCTATATACATATCAGCGTTTTCCTTGTAATCTAATACTCTTTATTAGAGTTGAGTTGAGTTGATTTTAGTTTAGCGTCCCTTTCAGCAGCGAGGCTATATGAGACGTGGACCTACTAATTAACGTAAAATCCGAACCACATGAGCTCTCGCTGGGGTGGTTTTCCTTATACGATTTTAATGTTACTACGTGCACAAGTGTATTACTCCGCATCATAACTCTTGAATGAATGCGAATTTCTAAATTGCTTCATCATCATCTTCTTCTTCTCCTGATTATTATATTTATTATTATTATTTGTTATTACAATTTTATTAATGTTATTAATAAATAGCTAGAGGACGAGATTAGGATGAGTTTGCTAATGGAGTGAATTCGCTAACATCTAAACGGGCAAGGCCGTCCTTTACTCCAATTCATAATTTTTCAGCAAACCGAATTTTAAACCTTGAACACCACCTTTAAGAAGACGCTTATGTGTCGACTGGGGATGATTGCAAGCTACAGTGAAATTTAGAGCTATGTCGGCTGTAATTCACTACCAGAAGGTCCACCCTTACTGAATCGGTCTAAATGCAGTAGCCAGACAAAGAGTGTTCTGGGAGAAGACAGCAATAATCTAACAGCCAAGTTGGCAGAAACCATGCTGATTTTTTGATTGACCTGGATGAAAATTAGTCTCAGGTGTGGTCAGATTGACTATAACGGCTGGGATACTGCGAAAACCAACGAGAAACCACCACTCTATTTTCCCACAGTTTGCTGAAAGCCTTAGCAGCTAAGCAGAAAGAGACTATATAAATATATAATGGTCCTTCACAGGTCAAAATATAGTTCCATAAGTAAAATAACCCATTCGGATATCCGGAAGGGAATATCTTAGGAAGGACTACTGGACGAGAGAGTAACTAACAATGTGGAAGGATATACAGAGAAAGGAAGAGAAACAATAATAAAAGGTTTAGGATAGGGACGTGGAACATACGTATCATGTTACATTGAGGGCAGTTAGAAAATCTTAAATAAGAAATGAAAAAAGAAATAA
This sequence comes from Thermobia domestica, assembly GCF_964235325.1. Classification (NCBI taxonomy): domain Eukaryota; kingdom Metazoa; phylum Arthropoda; class Insecta; order Zygentoma; family Lepismatidae; genus Thermobia; species Thermobia domestica. Next base: position 253,638,674 of record NC_137458.1, on the reverse strand, counting down.
CCCAGACGGTCAGAGTTTGTGAAGTTAGATGGGAAGATAATGATGAGTTGAACAGCGAAGGATATAGAATACAACTTTGGTTGAACTGAGTTGATTTTGAGTTTTACGTCCCTATATGAGACGTTTACCTACTGATTAACGTGGAATCCGAAGCTACCACCGGGATAGAATTTAAGTAATAAAAAGGACGGTCATTATGGTGTAAAAATAATTCTTGGTAAGGCTTAGAAGGGAAGGTAGTGAAAATAGAATGTGTAAATTACAGAGTTATGATGTTAAGACTTAAAGGAAAAAAGAACGCTATAGTGACGATACAGACATACGCACCGACGACTTCGAATACGACTGAAGAAGTATGGAAAATTCTGATAATATAGAAGAAATTATACACAGGGAAAAAGAGGAGTCCATGCGTAATTGTAATGGGGTATTTCAATGCAGTTGTGGGAGGAAAGCAGAAAGATGGTGTCGCATCCAAATATGCTTTAGGCGAAAGAAATAAAATTGAAGAAGGCCTGGTTTATTTTCGTAGACAGTATTCACTACTAAAATTGGGAACACTTGGTTAAATCAGCACAAGAGAAGAAGATATACATGGAAGTCCTCAATAGATATCAAAAAGACTAAGTTTTGATTCAGGACAAGTATTGAAATAGCTTGAAGAACGCGAAAACCTTTCCTGAGGCCGACATTTTCTCTGATCATAATATTGTGCTGGTCGGAGTGGATATTCAACTGAAAAATGTAGGCAGAACAGAAGTTGGAAACAAGATGTTGAATTCTGAAAAGTTTAAATACGAGTAAGTAAGAAATATTTTTGTTGAAAACTTCGAAGAAAAATATTAAAACGAGGAAATGGTAGGTGCGGGTAGTAACAGATGATGGGAGCAGGACGCACAAAAATTAGTAAATTACTGTGAACACAAAATGGCTAAGAAACCATTAGTTACAAAACAGATGTTGCAGAGAATGAAAGAGAAAAGACATGGAAATATGTTGATATAAAAGAGAGCAGAAAGATATACGGGAAACTAAACAACGAGTCACGAAGGGAAATAGAGAAAGCAAGGTAAGTTTTGTTTCTAAAGAAAATGTGAAGACATAGAAAAATTATAAAGAGTTGGGAAATATGAGGAAATGTTTATACAAGAAGGTGAAATCTATGGAACTTCGGAGGAAACAAGGGGGTATTAATACGGAAGTAGAAAATAACAATGTGAAGGTAGTCAGCGACAAAAGTAAAGTCGTAGGAAGATGGAAAGACTTTTTTTCAGGATATACTGTATATGAAAGTAGAAATAGATTGTGTGACTAGATGTTGAAGTAGTGAATGATATACACGAGTATGATAAAAGGGTTTAGTATTTTTTGGTATGAGATTGACAAAGCTATATCAGAGATTAGGAATGGAAAGGCAACCGCAATAGATAATATACTAATCGAATTAATTAAAAATATGGGGGACAAGAGCGAGAAAGAATTGTTTTGACATCAATATTTTCATTACGATGTTAGCAAAGTAACAGTATATACAGTATGTTAATGAAATGTAGCCCAATTTTCGATTAACCATTAAATTTTTATATTCCAAAGAAGAGGTATATATGCTATTCTGGAATTATACTGACAGATCTTTTACCCGAATTTACGGATAAATTCGACGCCATTTAATGGGCACTTCGGCGGAAATGTGCGAAAAATAAAACATCCACTAACGTAGATAAGCTTGCATTGTGTTGGAAATTATCTACGTGATATACCTGTTCCACTCAAGATCGTTAGGCTGTCGTCTGCTAGAGGATGTTAATTGCACGCGCTTGATTTCACATTGCGTTAAGAAGATGAATAAGCTAGGAAATTACTTGACAACTCTGCTATATTAAAGCTATGAACAAAATGAAAGGTATGTGTTTTTCTACGCACTAATATTGGTATAGGAAAGGCATAAGTATCAGAACAATGTATATTAATAAACTTGAACCATCAATATTGGGGGTGTCCATGATTGGTAAGATAAACGTGCTATTTACCAGTGTTAGACACCCTCCGTCCATTACTGGTAGAATTGGAAAATGTCTCAATAACACAAATGTCCACACTCCAGTCATGTACACCTATAAATTCGGCCAATAATGGACACTTCGGCGGAAATGTGTGAAAAATAAAATATTCACTATCACAGGGAAGCTTGCATTGTGTAGGAAATTATCTACGTGATATGAATAAACTCGCTCAAAGAAACTGGTAGCTTGTGACATTTACCAGTAATGGACAGTGGGTGTATATTACTGGTGTAGCTTAGTAACTTTCATCCAATTATGCACACTTTCCGCGTTCCAGTTCGTATGTACGGGGTGATTCAAAATAACTACTACAACGCTTACGAGGTGATTCTAGAGGTCAAAAGAGGAAAAAATATATCTGGCGTTGTTTCCTATAGGACATCATTCCATTGGTAGGGTCCCTTAAAGAGTCCAAAATGTGAATGATATGTTTGGATTTTCGGCAACTTTGGTTGAACGTGAGACAATGAAATGTGAGATTTTGGCGAGAAATTGTGTAGGACCTATTCGTAAGATAATATTCCGGCATTTGACTGTTAGAAGTCAGAAACAGACATAACAAACAAACGGCTCAATTCGATATCACAATTTCCAAATAAGCCACTTATTTCCATGTCTAAGTTCCAACGGAAAAATACCGGGATTTTATTTTACGAATAGGTCATATACAACTTTTTATACGTCCTATACGAATATGGGCAATATCCAACACCTTTTTCGTTTCTCATATTTAGCTACAGTTGCCGAAAAGCTGAAAATACAATTAAAATGTGAACTCCTGAAGGGACCCTACCAACGGCACAAGGCCCCCGAAGGAAAAACATGTCAAATAAATGTTTCTCTCATGTCGAATAAATGGTATTTCAACAAACGACTTCAGAACAGCTGTAACAGTTATTGAGTCTCAAATTTCACGAGAAAAACTATTACTATGTAAACGTAGTTTGGAGGCCTTGCAACCATGGAATAGACCCAACGAGGATGCATCTCTGTTTAATCTCTGGAAGGAATTAAAGTCACAAAGCTTCCACGAGTCAGTGCAAACCGAAAATGTATCTCATATGAATGATATTCAGTTTGTCCAAGAAATTCTTGCATCTTCCCACGATAATATTTTGCCAAATCCAACACAGCAGATTCGGATGAATATTTCAAAGAGTTGGGCCTTAGTCGGACCGTAAGTCCCGCAGCAGATGACGTTTCAAATAGTTTGTTCCTATTCTCTGAAACAATGTCCATGCCTTTTCAACATTCTTCTGCATTTAGAGAAACAAACAGAAATTCAGACGTCTGTGCGCCAGCATTCTTGATGACGGAATTTGATACAAGGGACGCCTCTTGAGAAACAATAGAAGTCAACAATTCAGAACCAATTTGCTTTCTTATCAGCTACATCGCACAATTCAATATGGTCTGATCCTGATGTGCCAGCTCCTTTCAAAAGCGCCCTCTTTTGGCCCGAGGACAAACCGAAGTTGTCCAAAATAAATAAGAAGGAACGGATTCCTGCCGACTAGTGAATAGAAACTTAAAGAAAAAGCCAGAATTCAGCAGGAGAAGTTACAGATAAAACGTGTGATAGAGTCGGAGAAGAAAACCGACGCGCAGAACAAATAAAACTGGAACGTGCAAAGCAGAACTCCAAATAGAGGCAAAAAAGATCCTTAAAGAACTTTTCTTTTGCGTTTATATCGGAAAATGGACCGGTGCCTTTCAGAATAGCCTTTTGCTTTATTGTCAATTTTTTCGGTAATAAAAGTGGTATTTAATTTCACCAATTGTTCCCAAACACATGCCACTTCTAATGAACATTGGGCTATTTTCATTTAGTTTTCACACAAGTACTGGTTTTGCTTAACTTTTTTCAAGTGCAAAACAAATAAGAATCCTACACACAAATGCCGGTTACGTATTAAATTACACCTCAACAGGTTAGACGTCAAAATTTGTTGATTTTTCTTGTATGTCCATCACTGGGTGTCCATAACTGTGGCATTCACTTTTTTTAAAAAAAATATCCAACACTGGTTACAAAAATCCGGTTACAAGAAGAACTCAAATAGTACTTTCTACTAGTTTTCTATAGGAGTAACCAGGGTGCGAAATCCTGGGGGGGATGAGGGGGAATTCCCCCTCACTTACTGTTTTTTTGGAAAATAATCCCCCCCACCACAAAGTTACTGGGGGGAAGAGAGTATGCAGGTATTTGCCAGAAGTCATACAAATTTCTTGAAAATGTAACGTTAGTTTCCCTACAAAATACTTTCAAAGGCACACGTACCACATTAATACAAGTTCTACACACCTATCAATATATTTGCAAATATTTCAGTAGGAAAAGTATAATGAAAGTCATCGAAGTGCAGTTAACGTTAAGCAAAAATAAAAATGCAATGAATAATTAAACTATGCTTTGATCTGGCAGCTCTGAAAACAAAATAGAGATGGGATCTGAAGTAGTTATTCTTTTTTTTTTTTCCTTCTACAACTAAGAGGATCATACTTGAGTGCGGTGTTATTGACTTCTTGAATGCAACAAAAATGAAACGTAGGAAGAGCGCTACGAATAATGCAATTACAAACTACTTCAACGTTAATTCTGAGTCAGACAATAAAGTTCGTAAACTAAATAGTGACAATTCACTTGTTACTAATCACGACCAAAAGCAGTGACGAATGCAGTAGTGGTGAAACGGGTAAAGCTGAAAAGAAATGTTTTAGTGCAAATGTGATGGAAGCTTCTAAAATACATTTGTCAGAGAGTTCGTGTGATAGAAGTGATAAAACAATATCAAGTAAAATGAACCAAAATGTAACATTGTTCACATCGAGAAAGCAGACGCAAAACCAATAGAAATGGAGATCATTGAAACTTTCGCAAAGGATGGCATTGATTCTGATATTATTAAAGAGAAGTTTGTGGGTCTTGGATCAGATGGCGCATTGGTTTTCATTGGCATGATGCAGTTGCTGCTCGTTTTAGAAGAAATTTTGCTCCTCACTCAGTCAGCATGGCTCATTGGCTTGATTTAGTAACGGAAAAAGTTTTTGGAGTCATGAATGCAGTACACCACTTCGAAAATCTGCTTGACGAACTTTATAAAGTCTTCAGTAATCCTTCTGCATTTGCTCGCCAAGAAAACACTGCCAAAGTCATTGGCGAAGAAGGTGTTTTGAAAGTAAAGAAACTGTTTCGAATCCGTTGGATTTCCGGTGAAAAAGATGTGCTCTTAGCCGTATACAGAGACTATCCATCCATAGTTAATTAGTTGTCTTCTGCCGAAGTGAGAAAAGAGTCCAGTGAACAAACGGTGGCAAAATTTGAAGTTCTGTATCGTAAGCTAACTTCAAGACAAACCATAGCTATGTTAGGGTTGCTTTTATACATTGCACATGTATTAACTACGGTCAGTACAACAATACAAAAACAATCTGTATTATGTCGAGAAATAGAAACTCAGCTACATACTGCCTGCACAACTCTTACTGAAATAAAAGAAAATGATGACATTTATCTCACGAATTGCAAAGAGAAGTATCTGTGTTATTGTATTGACAGTGACTTGACATCAATTCAATTCGAGCGAGTAAGATGTCAAATCTTACAAGGGATTTTAGATGAACTACAAAGAAGATTTCCAGCAGATGAACTGATTTCCTGCTTCAAAGTATTTGATGAAACTTTAAGCTCAAAAAACCTTAGCCCATTGTTCGGCAATTCTGATGATTATAAGGCTTCTGAATTATTGAGTATAGATCCATCTATAGCTGTAATGGAATGGAGACATTTGAAATCTGGTCTCAAATCTATTGATGATCTTCCCGTATTTAAACTTGTGTTGTGGAAAATAAAATCAGTTCCATTGTCGACTGCAGAGTGTGAGCGTGGTTTCAGTGTTGCACATGACTTGAAAAGCTATGAAAGAAATCGATTAACAATAAATACATTAGAAGTCTTAATGTGGCCACCCTTGAATTTGTGGAATGCATTAAGTGGCACAGTATTGACTTAAAGAGGGGCATCATATTGTAGACAGCATATATATACCACTATACAGACAATGAAGATGAGTATGAACATAATTTGTTTCTAAAAAGAGTATTAGCAGGTTACCGGTAGTCTCGTGTTTGTCAGATTTAACGAATGGCTGTAATTCTTATTTTTTAATACAGCTTCTCATTTCGGTATTGTTCTAACTGATAACCTACCGAGTTCTAACCTAACCAGTATTCTTTTGACTTGTGGTTATATTAATAAAGGACATGAGCCAATAGACACGGATTTATATTTGAACAAAAATAAATACTTAAAATGGCCAATCATTTTCAGGTGTAACACAAGATAATAACCTAGCCTGGTAGGTCACCAGCTACACCAGTACCATTATTTCTATTTTGATGGCTTATTAATGCAAGCTTGTAGAACACATTGTAGGTCAATAGAATAAAGCACAACGTTTTGGTTCAGAGTATACTTTTCTTGTATTGTTCATGTTTTATTCAACACGGAATAGCATAATTAGAAATGAATGTGCCGGTAAGCTTAGGTTAGCTTATTTTCTTCCTGATAGGTTACGATTTTGTGTACAGGTATTACGTTTAAAAGAACTTCCCCCTCACTTTGAACGAGATGATTTCGCACCCTGGGAGTAACGACTACTATTTAATAGACGCAAGTGTAAACTATGCCTACCACTACGAAACAATAAGATTACTACAATTATTTTCCATCTACAACATATTTTGTCAAAAGTGCTCTTAATAGTATCCATGACTGGGGTGTTTACCTTATTCAGAACCTCAATACGAGGAAACAGTTTATCAGCGATTTCGGCCGAAAACGACTAATTATGGAGACGGAACAATTTAAGATAATTAAATGTGGAATTGGTAGCAGGAGAAGAAGCTACATTAAAACGACCCAATCTCCGTAATTAAATGTTTCCGACCAAAGTTATAGATAACTTTTTTCTCTTGTATTAAATGTCCTGGCAACGTATTTGAAGTTCTATCGGTTGTTTTATTCAGTGTAGCAACCTTATGATTATATTAAGTTGATCTTATCTCCTTAATTAGACACATGGTGGAAAGACTTCTTTCTTTCCACCATGATTAGACCTTTATTACTAGTGGCTGATAAACTTTTTTTTGTGTATTAAACTCCTGAACACACATGCACAGTTTATAGATTTACTCCAGGAATACCTTGTATACAAGGGCGCCCATGTTATGGTTTCCAAGAGGGAGTAATAATAAGCGATGTTTCAAAAATAGTTTCAAATTTTGCTGTAACTAATGTAAAAATTCTATTGGATTTTCGTTATTCTGAAGTACAATTTCCTCTACGGGGGGCCAAGCGCCCCACCTTGACCCCCTGATGGGCGCCCTTGCTTGTAGAATCGATAGATCATTTTATATTGAGCAAAATAGCATGTTTAATGTCAAATTCTTATGTGTACTTTTCGAAGGAAAGTAATAATTCCATTTTTTATTTCCTTATTAGTAAGTAATAATTATATATGCCACATAATTTCACGAAGATATCTGTAGTTTTTTAAAAATATATTTTTGACAGTTTATCGTGTTTTACTTATTTTATTTCAACTGACGTTTCAAACGGATTGACTGCATTCATCACCAGAGTTCAACTAATTTCAGAACGTTTTTTAAAAAAAATAAGTCTTTTGTGGTCGATATGATGGAGTTGATATTGTTGTGTTCGCCTGCAATAGATTATTTCGTTTTCTTAAGAGTATATACTATGTATGAAAAATATACACCGTTAGATACAGATTATAATTAATATATTCGTTTTAGTTCTAATAATGATACACACATGCTACTTGTAAGATTTCACAATCAGGCAACAATCCTACCCGCTTCCAAATAATTTGAAATCATTTATAATGAATCCAAACTTTTAGGTTACGTTTTGGCGTTGCTTTCTCATTATTGCACTCATATTTCTCTTAATGTGCAAGTATTGCACGAAATAATATCGTTAATGATTCGTGGTAATCAGCGATTGTTCTTTTTTCACAAACAAAAAAAAAAAAAAAACGAAAAGCGAAAATTCATTACGCAACCACTCAGACAAATTACTTGATATTATACAATTCTTAAAATATCAGAAGATATTAATGGTAAAGGTGTATTCTTTCATGAAACACGGTATGCAAGTTTATTATGTATGACTAACATTGTGCGAGGAAGAGAGAAACCAAGACGAACGGAATTAGAAGGAAGAACCTCCTTTTTGATTAAAGACTGATTAACCGGCGGCGTATTGCACTCTGGGAAAAGTTCACCTTTCTTTACAGTTCACACGCGGAGAAAGGTGAGCTTGTAACAGCACAAGCGGTAATAACAAAGCACCAAATCATATCTTAGCTCATCTGTGGAAATAAAGGGGAGGGGTGATATAATGCTTGGTTTTCTGCACAGCTATATGAAAATGTTTAAATCGTGGTTCTTCTCCAGGAATGTTAACTATTACTTCACTCTTTAACTTCAGCCGTATCTTTTAGTAGCAAAAGAAACCAATTTGTTTTATGACACTCAACTTCTCGGATAATTTACTAAATGAGAACTTTATTTTATAGTAACGAGATTATAGGTTAAATGATTTTCTTTTCTTTTTTCCAATCTGTGAAATGATGGTAATGAATTAAAGGTATCAGTAGTCTTAAATTATTTCTCGCATTTACCTACTAACCTACATTCTTGCTAGAGTTCTATGCTAAGATTAAGTCGAAAGGGCTCTACAAAGAGATTTCTACGTATCTCAAATTAGTTACAGACAAAGTCAAATGAATAAATCATCTATGTTTCCAGAACAGAGTTAACTCTTTTTAATAATATAAACGAAGAAATAATGAACTAGGTTAATTTACCAACTTATCCCATAGATGTCCATTTTTTATCAGAATTGTTTCTTTTTGAAGAAATTAGTCCGGCGTTGCAAGAAAAACGCAAGCGTATCTTAGAATGTCCTCTATTTTATGCGTTCTATTTTTGGCTCGTAGTTGCGTAGTACAATCACAAAGTGTAATTTTAAAGACACTTCATGTATGAACTGTTATTTTATTCTCAAGAACTACTTGATGTATCGCCGTCCATTTTTCCAGGATGAGAGGGTCAAAAATTACAGATAGAGTTTGTTAATTGCAATGAAATTCGATTTTCACATTGATCACTATTCGAATGAGAACACAAGCAGTAATAGATAGCGTCGAACAATTTCCTGCAATCGATTAATCGTCCTAAGAATATGTTTCGTCTCCATCTTTAATTTTCTACTAAAACCGGAAGTGATAAAAATCTAGTACAACTTCCGGTGTCAATACACATTGACTGCCACTGTGTTACTGAAAATATACCTCTTCTGGGCCAATACGATTTTCCTCTTTCAGACCAAATGTAAAGTAATTATATATACATAACATTTCCAAACAATGAACGGTAAACTCATTGTTGACGTTTTTTGTATGTGTATGCATTCTTATACACGCGGCGCAGGGTTGAAATTTTACCTTGTATGCCACCTGTATTCGATTTCATACACGCAAAATTTGTACTATTTTTTAGTATATTCTACCTGTTTTGTTTGTAAGTATCAAATTAATTTCAAATTGTTGTGAAATAAATGTTGTCCGCACCCACTTCCTGTGCTTTGTCACAAAAAAAGTTTAAAAAATCCAATTCTGAAAATTATTATACAAAGATTTATTATTTTCCAACAATGAAAACTATTTATGACATGGCTTTGCAACAGTGATAAAAACGACTGAATGCTATGTGTATGCTGCAATTTTGTTGAGAGTCGTGAATATTATTGTTCTATATTTCCTGTGAGAAATGGATGAGGACCAGATTAGACTTTACCTTCACGACGATGAAGAATTGAGTGATATGAGAGGTGAGGATCTAATTTACGATTCCGATCATTACCCCGAGTGTCTTCCAAGCGAGGATTGTGATGACTGTTCAACTTCCTACAACCAAAGACTAGAAATCGCATCATCTTCGAGTCAATCGCCTTGTGGTGATCATCAAGACAGAGATAATAATGAGGAAGAAGCTACAAGTCCAGCAAGCGGATACTTCTCAGAACACTCGCCGTGATTTCAGTAACTTACTCTGGGACATTCCAAGGGGTAAGCAACCCAATATTCTATTCAATGGAAGAGCGGGAATAGATCCAGATTTGGCGGCAACGTTATCATTAGGTGAACCGCAGGATTTTTTTTCAGGTCTTCATAAATGATGACATAATACAAGTAATGGTCGATCAAACAAACCTTTATGCAACACAAGTTATGTTGGAGAGTGATGTGAGCCCGCATTCTAGACTTCACAATTGGGAGCCTACCACCAGTGAAGAAATGAAAAAATTCCTTGGTCTGTTAGGATGGATGGGCTTGGTAAAAGTACCAAAATTGTCCGACTACTGGAGCACTAGTGGTTTGTACGATTTTCCTCTTCCTCGACGAGTAATGAGTAGAAACAGATTCGAATTACTCCTACGACTGTGGCACTTCGCAGACAATTCACGTGCTGTTTCAAATGATAGGTTATACAAAATTAGGGACATCATTGAAAAACTAATTTCACGATTTCAGGAAATATATACACCAGGAGAAAAAAATTGTGTTGACGAAACGATGATACCATGGCGAGGAAGACTTTCGTTTAGGCAGTACATTCCTTCCAAAAATAATAAATATGGTGTGAAACTTTTCAAAGTGTGTGCCAGCAAGGGCTATATGTGGAACATTTCGCTGTATGTTGGAAATATAAATACGTCCAATAACATGTCAGTTCCTGAAACAGTTGTTTTCGATCTTATAAAAGATCTTTTTGGTGAAGGACGGCGACTATACACAGAAAATTATTACACTAGTGTTCCTCTTGCTTACCTTGCAATTGACAATAATACACACCTAATCGGTACAATTAGGTCTAACCGTAAATATTTGCCACCCGTTGTTCAAGACAAACTGAAGAGGGGTAATATTGTGGGTAAGGAAACCCAGGAAGGTGTGACGGAATTGAAGTGGAAAGACAGTAGAGATGTATTAGTGTTATCTACAGCTCACTCTGCTGAAGAAGTAACTGTGACGGAAAAACGTGGATTAGAAATTAGAAAGCCTACTGCAATTGTTGATTATAATAATGGCAAGTCCTTTATTGATGTAAGTGATCAGTTAGCTTCGTATGGCAAATCTCTACGAAAGACTACAAAATGGTATAAGAAAGTGATTCTAGAATTGATATGGGGAACGTCGCTCGTGAATGCCTATATTCTGTATACTGAGTGTATCCATCTCGATAACCTACATATAAACGAGTTCCGGGAACGTATAATTCTAAGTCTATTATCAGGACAACTACCTCCAGCAAAAGACCTTTCTTCACCTGAGCAACAAGGAAGAAAAACTCCAACTCATTATTTGATATACAAAGTAGGGGATAATGGAAAAAAGAAGCAAGGACGCTGTGTTCATTGCTACAAACTATATGGAAGACATGGAAAATCTGACTCGACAGGGAGAAAATTTACTAAGTGGGTGAAGACAGTATGTGACAAGTGCCCCAAGAATCGTTTTATGTGCCGAGTGTGTTTTAATAAAAATCAATGAAGTTTCAAAAGTACTCAGGCAACACTCATAAATCTTTATAGGTTATTTAGAGAAAAACCTAAGACTAAAAAAATTGTACCAAAATGATTATATATTGAAGAGTTTTCTAAGAGTTTAGATGTATGATTGATGAGGTACATAATGTATAAACTTGTGAAATCGAACTTGAAACACACTGTATTTTGCGAAGAAAATCTCTCTTTCAATTGTAAATAGTAAATACAACAATTCGTAATAGTAAATAAAGTTTTCAAAATTTTTTATCTCTTGCGAAATGAAAGAACTTAAAATTCTTACTGCCCCGTCTTAGCTGTACGCCATAACTGTTTAACGATCATATAGTTTTGCTTGAACTGTGTATACATTTTTATACACAAGGCCTAGAATGAAGATATTCCTTGTGTATGGAATAGCATACACGCGGCGCAGAAGCAAGACGCCATGTGTATGAAATAGCATACACATGGCAGTCAATGAGTTAAAACAAAAGCAATAAGAGATGGGAAGAGATAGCGAGAATGCTTATTTGTAATCAGAATAGATATCATCTTTTCTCTTTAACCCTGTATTCAAAAGGAAAGTTAAAAAATGAACCACTTCCGATTTTAACGTTGACCGCTGTAGAGTGGAAACAGCATTAGATACCGAGAAGGGGCTTTCTGCAATTAAACAAGCGTTCCAGAAATGTCTTAGCTTCAGAGCTTAAAAGGGAGATTTAAACTAAAAGAAAAAAGAAAATACTACCCCTTTTTTTCAGTAGCGAATTCTCAGAAATGTTGAAAGGAAAAAGATCTAGCTCGAAATATTTACAAGTTTTACATGAATTAAAGTTATAATGAGTCACAACAAGATCCCTTATAATGTATTAACAGTTTTTAAAAAGCATTGGAACTGGAATAAAATTATCTCAGAGTTCAGCAAAACCTACAGTAAACTACGAGTAACTTGTTTTACTCTCATCTCAAACATAGCCACTAGGCCCTATACACGCTTTGAGAACATTAACATGTATCTAATGATAATGTTCTCAAAATGGAAAGGAAAAATAATCGTAACACAACTGTCGAAACATTTTTGTAAAAGCAAATACGCATTTTGAATCTTTCCTCCATGAAATTTCCGCGATTTTTTATAGTGCGTCATCTTAGGCGAAACAAGGATTAGGCCAAACGATGCAAGATCAGAGAAATGACACACGCAAAACAGAAGGATGGAGAATCGACGGACGGAAAAGATAAATGAATTAATGCCAAGAATTTTGAACAATTTTGAATTTTGAACAAAATTCTTGGTTATTCTGAGTATTTCAACAACTAATACTCACATAGAAAGTTTTTTTTTCCTTATATGAACAAGGAATAGTATGATCATATTATGATGTAATTTAAATTTAGTTAATGCTGAATTAAGAATCACAATGAATTTTGAGTGTAAACTGACACTTACAGAGAATTAACATATTATGTAAGGAGAAATTCAGAAGTTTAGGCTGCTGTATAAGATATACCTACCTACACAAATACAGCTTTAAATAAGGATTTTTGTAGCCTTCAAATTATTTCATAATTATTATGTGTTTTTCTTTAATAAAAAGTTTTAAATCTAAGCACTTCTATTTATTCGAATAGTCGTAAGGTTGCAAGTCTTTCTCTCTCTCTCTCTCTCTCTCTCTCTCTATCTATCTATCTATCTATCTATCTATCTATCTATCTCTATCCATCTACCTTTTCTTAGAAATTGGGCAGTGGAGGAATCAGAATAACCCCAAGAAACACATTGGGATAATTCTCATTACGAATTGGTATGTTCTGGGATCGAAACGGAGACTCTTTGTATCTAGTGTAAGTGCCACATTATATTATATACATGCAGTGAAACATCTAAATAACGGACACCTGCAGGACATGATTATCTGTCTGAAATTAAGAAGTATTTGTTAAAGAGAAGTTACAGAAATTTAGATTATTCATCACGCATGTGTTAATTGTACTGAATATGTAGTAAATGCGTTATTTATCAGCATAAATATAGGCTAATATTGAAATATTGTACTTATAATTCCAATTTTAGGGGTAATGAGAAGAGAAACAACTCTGTATAGAAACATAAGTATCTCTGGGAGATAAGCCTATACTGTATATGTGCGCACATAAAATTTAATGAATGTGTGATAATTTTCTTCTTAAGTAGATGTAAGTCCCTCAGTTTGTTGACCACTGGCGCAAATCCCAAGGGGGATGTGGACGACATGTTATCTTTAAACTTGGAACTGTGAAGACTGTTCTCCCAATAATCCCATTTGAAATGTGTTTTTTTTTTGGGGGGGGGAGTTGTGATGATTTGTGTCCAATTGCCACAAAAGAAAGTGGATTAAATTTTTTGTCACCCCAGAATAAGCCTCGAAGCTGCCCGCCTCCCAATGTTGAAGACAACTCTGCTAACCTGATCCTCCACAGCATCGTTTTCAACTTCAAAATATTTTGAACATTGTTTCAAAAATATATTATTATAGAAACCCGTCTTACTGGTCTCCCCCCAATGTTGAAGACAGATTTGCGCTGCTGTTGCTGACTGGCTGTATTAAAAAGTAAAATTAGCCCATAAGAACATGTAACATTATTATTAAAATGTAGACTTACAACCAACCAATTACGACGGTTTATTAATTTCTTGAGAGAAATGTTTACGATAGTTATCTGCCTTGTAACTTCGGAGGCACTAATTTTAGGTCAAAGCTTACGCACTTCTAAATTGCTTGATCAGTTGAAGGGATTAATTGAATAACTATTTTCAAATTGCAGACATTTTTTTTTTTTTGGTACTAAATACGTATGAGCTGAGAATAAAATCTTGTTCGTTATGAAGAGGTTAGTAAAACATTGAAGTTAAAAATAATTTAAAAAAAAAAAAAATCTGAGTCAGTACCTGAGAGCATCCGTATTCTCTCCCATAATAATACTTATAATTATGGCTGAACAGAAAAGTCTGTCCATACTATAGATGTAGCCGTATTCCAATAAATTTACTTCTGATGTACATTATTTATTACATCTCTGGAACGTATTACATAAATAACTAACAATTTCTGACCAGAGCTTCATACACTTATTTATTAAAACTAAAACTATCGTATAGTTTCAAGTGTCTGATTGAGTACCTGATGAACACGATCTTTATTTATTGAAATTATTCATCATCATAGGTTTTATTCCAATATTAGCAGGACACTTGCCGCAAATGAAAAGTTTCCAGGATTTTCCGCTAACTTCTTCGTCTTCACGTACAATTTTCCTGTTTTGATGTTGTCCATCAACTGTAGCCTCCTTCGCCTCTCCTCCTCTTTCCTGCCATCACACACTCTAGTAAGTCCCTCACGATACAGTTCCTTATTAGCCAATGTTTCTCTTCCTTTCCTTAATAATATCTAAAATTGTTCTTTTCTCCCGTACCATTTCTAACACCCTCTTATTCGTTTTCCGTTCGACCCAGTTAATCCTCTCTATTCTTCTCTACATTCGAAAGCTTCCAACCGTTTTTCATCATTTTTGCGTAATGTCCACACGACAGTACAACACGCCATACGAAGCATTTTATGAGTCTTTTTCTCAACTCTTTATTCAAAGTCCCACAAAATAACTTCTTCTTTCTCCTAAAGGCTTGTTTCGCCATTGCTTTCCTTGTTTTTAGTTCACGTTCACATTTCATGTCATCACTAATAAGACTACCTAACTATCAGAAACTAGACATTTTTCTATTTTACCACCTCCTACTTCTGTATTTGACATCAACCGCTTCGGTTTTTGTCTTACTAACATTTATTTTCCTCCCGTATTCTTCAAAGCGCTTCCCCAACTTTTCTAGCATCTTAATTTTTTTTTTCTTTTCAGCTTCCACAACAAGCGCCATATCATCTGCAAATCGTATACATCTAATCATTCTACCTCTTACCCCAATGTCAGCTTCATTAGGTAGGTTCTTGTTCTCTATTTCTACTAGATAGATATTAAAGATTGTTGATGAAAGACAACATCCCTGTCGAACGTCCCTTCCTATTGCACTCTCTTCTGTCATTTCCTCCCCTATTCTAACACTTGTTGGTTCTTGTAATACTTTAATTTTAGTTTCAATAAAAATGTGTAATACACTCTGCTCAGAACGTGTTACGTATTTATGTACTTAGCTTCTTTGGGAAATGATTCTTCAAGGTCTCATTGATCAGAACAAGGATATTCGAAAACAAAGGTGTATGTGCATCTATTGATAATATCCAGGTACGAGTCAGGCAAAAGTAGAGTAAAGTAAAAAAAAAAAAAAAAAAAAGTTATCACCATATCCTACTATGAGAAAATGTTTACTCTGACTACACAAGAATTTTACCATCTACTATTACATCACGCTTCACGCCGACGAATCTTCTAGATTTTCATCTAAGTATATTTTGCACTCACATTTCCACAATCTAAAGAAACATAACAAGAAAAATTCTCTCTTAATAATGATAAAAGAAAAATCTGTAGTCGTGCGAGTATAGTCCAATAATACTTATATATAGACAAATGCTTGCTCATGTCTTCGATGACATAACCAAGAGAAACGGATAATTAGGGATAAGGCTATTCAAGGATAATAATTTACTAGAAATTACAGCCTAGAAGAATAAAGGTTTAGAAATAATAATGAAGCCAGATGATATTCTTGCAAATCACGATCGGCGTTGTTATTATTATTGCGCGTTTTGCTGGAACTGTGGTTAAGTATTTTTGTCCAGTGGAGCCTTGTAGGGATGATTGCTGTTTTCGTTACGTTACGAACTGAAAATAACGCCAATATCTATCAATTCTGCTAACACTTTAATATACTCGCTGTCAGTGATTTCAAATCACTCTTTTTTTTATTGTAACAATATAGATTATGATCCTCTCTGTTTTGTATTAGTTCTGTTGAATGAAATGTCCAATATTAGCCTTCAAAGTAGAATGTTAGCAAAAGATGACATATTTTGCCTTTCTTTAGAACTGGTAAGAGATTTGAACCCTTAAGTGGAACATCATTTTTTTAAAAAATAATATAGTGAATATGGTTGGAAAATTGTCATAATAAACACGATGCATCCTAATCCGTTAATGGAGAAAAATGTTACCTGTAGAAAATTATGTAACTTAATAAATTGTAAAAATGCATTAAGAAAAGAATTTTAAAAAATACTTGGAATCTCTTTTCCGCAAAGCCTTGGGACTTGTGTTGGTACATTATAACATCATTATCATCGTTAATCTCTGCTGTCACTAGCAGGTCATCTGTTGCAAATTTCGAAGTTTTCACGCACGAAAAACACTTCATAACCTCTACTTTCTCGTCTTGATATACAGGTTTAGGTTATCTGCTTTCAATCCGGTAGCATCATTTGATGATTTTGCTGTGGAAAGGCGATAGTACGTTCCGATGTTGGTAGAGTCTTAGTTTCTTCATTAGTTTATTATCATGTTATACACTAAAATATAAGTATACAGTATATAAAACTTAGGACGAAGAATTCTTCCATTGCACCTCCAATTTGATACCCTTGTTTGTATGTGAATTGTTCTTATTTTTTTGTGGTTCTTTATTCAAACAAATAGAAAATAAATTCGTATTCTTTCTTGCTTGTTTCCCTGTAGATTGTTCTTTATTTCTGTTTCTTCTTTTGTTTTAATTTCTGGAAAAAAAATCTTTGAGTTTTACGTCCCACGGTTATGCCGGTTAGGCTAAAGGAGACGGTGATTATGAGAAATGAATGAAATGGTGGAATGAAGAAAGTGGGAGGAAACAGGAGAACCCCGAGAAAACCCACGCACATGGTGTTTGTCCACCACAAAGTTCACTTGGCGGAAGCAGGGTTTGAATCCGGGACCCCATGCACCAGAGGTGAACGCTCTAGCACTGAGCCACCACGGCCCCCATTTTAATTTCTGGGTTTATATACCAGTTTGTTATGAATTCTTAAAAATCCCTATGTCAGTCACTTCCAATTACCGGGAGTATGACGTAATTACGTGCTTTAGCAATTAAAAAAAGCAATAGGAAACACAATAAGCAAAGGAGGAGAGGGAATAAAGTAGAAGCATAAAATAAACTATGGTTGACAGTAAAAAAAACACCGTGGTGGACAAACACCGTGCTTGTGGGTTTTCTCGGAGTTCTCCCGTTTCCTCCCACTTTCTTCATTTCACTCATTTTTCATTATCACCGTCTCCTTTAGCCTAACCGGTATAATCGTGGGACGTTAAACTTAAAGATTTCATTTCATTTTACAATATGCTTCGAAGGCATAAAGGGATTTATATGTGTCATTAAAAGATTCTTCCATCACCAATTAGTCGACCTCCTTTAGCATATCCAATAGTCTTAATAGCTGCAAGAAGAATTTCAATCTTCCGCTATTAGAACAAGGGTAATAACGGCAGATCATTCTTTCTCTAAACCATTAAGTTCATTTGTAAGAACCGAAAATTTTTCTTCACTTTAGTTTCATGTTTTTGCATCAAAACGTTGTTACACAAGAACGGGAACACCAGACGTGAAACACATAGTTCTTTTTGTTCTTCATCCAATAATAAGAAAAGAAAAATGTCAGACGACCAAATTCCTCACAGCATCCCTAGTTTTATTCTCTTTTCTTTTTTTTCTTTTAACTTCAATGTCTTCCCCACCGTTTCCTTTCATCATTTAGCATTCCCAGAGACCTCTCGTGGCTCAGTAGGTAAAATGACGTTTTTGCCCTTTACGAAAGAAGAACACACGCCCTCTGCTACGGAACGATAGATTGGTATACGAGCCAAGAGGGCAATATCCCACCGCTACTAACCAACCATCATCGTCATTATTATGTTGTGCATCCCTTTCACTTTCTGTTCCATTATGATGTTGTTTGTACGGTGTGTTGCAAATGCCCCAGAATTATTATTCACTTTTTTCTCAGGACACAAGACGAGCATTATATTACAAACGGGGCGTTGCAGAAATTGTATGTGATAGAATTCTGTTTAGTAATTTAGTTCATCTTCACTTAGATATCGGGTTAAATGAAAGCTGTTTTTGATCACTTACACGCTAGGTTAATAATGTATTTCTTAACATAGAATTTTGAAACTCATACCTAATAAAGAATGCAAGTCACAATGGTATTTCCCATAAAATTGTGCACGTATCCAGTATACAAATTACAGTTGTTATGGTTCTAAAGCATGGTCTAAGACATGTTTAGGAAACGGTTATAGTTTAATTTATAGGTTGAGTGGTTTGGCATAATTTACCGTAATTCATGCATAATCTTCCCATATATTAGCTTTCAAGGGTAGGATGATTCCTTGCTACTGGTAAAACACTAAAAGTGAAATTGTCTAGTTATGAGATACCGTTATTATGCTTAAGACTTTGAAATAACTTCATGAATGTGAATTCGCTTTAGTGCTATCTCATTTTTATCAATTTCACCATAGATCTATCTTTCCTGTCACAGGAAAGGTCCAACTTCAATTCCAGGGCATATCTGATCCAGGTCCGTATCTAGGGAGGTCTAGGGTGGCCGCCCCCCTAAAATTTTCACGATAGACTTGGAATTGAACTATAATATGGTTGTAAGAGCCCCCCTAACTTCAGCCGGACCCCCCTACATTTTTGGGCTGAGTACCGGTCTGATCTGATCTGTGCCTCTACAGATGAACATTTCTAGTGCTGCAATGTCATTTCTCACTATCTTTACATGTTGATTGTATTTAGGCTTTATCGTTAGTCTTGTGGAAACAATGATAGCTTTCAATACCGGTGACGGAATGTATCACCAATTTCGTGACGTCTGAACAGCAAGACTTGGTGATCAAGTATGATGGATCAGACTAGGAGACCATAAAACTTAGACATAGGCTGCACACGCATGTCCAAGAATCTAATAACATATTTCTAACAAGGGATCAATGCTACCTATCCCTACCATCGGATACCGCGTTATACTGTAAACCTGTAACTTAATGAGATCCACTTATAATTTTTAACTGTATAGTGATAAAGAAATAACGTCACATTGGGATTTTACTCGCTTCGATTGCTGTTTAGCATCCATTTCAGCATCAACATTATAAGAGAAGTGGATCTGCAGCTTAACTTGCAATTCAAACTTCATGAGGTCGAGTTGGAGTCGAACCCGGGTCTCTCGTTATCACATCGGGAATTGAACACATGAATAATTTGGAATTGAGTAGTGAGTATCATTCATACGTCTTTCAATTCTGCAGTAATGCTGTAGAGTTGATATAATTTACACTGCTTCCCGATTAGATTGGATTTTGATTTTTTGATTTTTTTAATTTTCTGAGTCAAACATCTGAGAAGCAAGATACACACAAGAAAGACCCAGGGAGAAAATTCGTGACCCAAGTAACCCAGGGAGATCCTCGTGTCACTAGTTTTCTGTATGCTCATTTTGAAATTTATACACTATTGGAAGTAGTAGGTTTAATCGTATCATCAATAGTTGGTCCTGTCCTTCAGATCTCTTTGCTCGAAAACGTAAAATTCTAATTAATCCACTTTTAATTGGGCGCTTACAACATCCTCATTTTATTAATCTCAAAATGGATAGCAATGACACTTCAATCAAAAAAATAAATAAATAAATAAATAAAAATTAAAATAAGACGTTTGAAAGTCGATGTGGAAGAGGAAACCTCATGGCATCGTCGAACATATCACAGAAGAGAAGTAATATAGACGTGTTAGGAAATCTAAAACGGACACAGAAACAATAGATTTTGGTTGTCAAAATCATTTAACCTTCAAAATGAATTAGCAAAGCACTAGAACTGAGAACCTGAAGGATATTAGGAAAGAACAACTACGTATGTTAAAAAAAAAAATCCAAATCCAGCTGACGTGCCCGTTCATGCCTAAACTGGGGATTAAATGTCATCTAACTAACTAACTAACTCTATGGCCTATGGAACCCGGAGGTTCAATGCCGCGTTCACAAAAGCTCTCCACTGACTTCTATCCTTAGCTAACTGCATCCAGTTTCTACTTTGTATTCCAATCTCCGCGAGATCCATTTTAATATTGTCCTTCCATCTGCGCCTAGGTCTTCCTAATGGTCGTTTTCCGATTGGTCTTCCAGTCAAGACTTTGAAAGCGTTTCTACTTTCTTCCATTCTAGCTACATGACCCGCCCACCTAAGCCTCCTAGACTTGACGACCCTAACAATGTTGGGTAAACCATATAACTTATGTAGTTCCTCGTTATGAAGTTTCCGCCATTCCCCATTCCCGTTCCTCTTGGGTCCGAATATTCGTCTCAGGATCTTGTTTTCAAATACTTTCAGTCTATGTTCTTCCCTCAGAGTAAGTGACCATGTTTCGCAGCCATACAAAACAACAGGCATGATTACCGTTTTGTATATTTTAAGCTTCAAATTCCTCGACAGAATTCGCGACGACAAGAGATTTTGAACCGAATAGTAACACGAATTCCCTGCTTTTAGTCGAAATTTAATTTCTTCGTGAATATGATTTTCCTCTGTTAATATTGATCCTAGATATATTTGAAACTATCCACTTTATCAAAAGTATTATTTAATATTTTAACGCATCCATAATTTGCTGTATTCCGGTCCCGATGCACTTCCATGTATTTAGTTTTATCTGCATTTACTTCTAACCCCATGTCCCTGCAAGCGTTTAATAAGATTTCTGCATTTCTTTCTATTGTTCTCCTATCATCCCCTATTAAATTTACATCATCAGCATATGCCATAACCTGGTGAATACCGTTCAACTCTAGGCCCTGGTTGCTATCTTTGATTTTCAATTAAACGTCTACGTCATCACGATTGTAATCTAATAGCTTGATGAACCAGGCCGGTAGCCAGCCCCAAAATGTAGGGGGAGGCCGGTAGAAGTTAGGGGGGGGCCGAACCAACCATAATATAGTTCATCACTATATTATAGGTCATTTGCAAGCCTACCGTGAAAATTTTAGGGGGGCAGTGAAAATTTAGGGGGGCTCGGCCCACCCTACCTCCCCCGTGGATACGGGTCTGTGATGAACCCAAACTATGAATTTGACGTTCATCTTAGCCATTTGAGACATTTTGTTTTCACCCCCTTGCCGATGGAGTCTGAACTTGGTCTTTAAAGCTATCGGGAGTGTAATTATTAACCTCAGCGACATCTAGAACTATGGATTTGAAACTAATATCGGTCGTTTATCGATTATTTTTACATGGCATGGCAACACCTTCGCAACACCTATGGGGTGGGGTGCTAATAGAAGTTAAACGTAAACTGAAATGGTATAGGAGTGTCGCTAAACGGCCATTTAGTGAATCATTTAAGATACAAAACAAACGCAATGTACAGAGACGATCAAACAATGGAAAGGCATGTTTATTGAAGTCAACTTCAATTCCATATCAAGGTTATTAAAAAAAAAAAAAAAAAAAAACGAATTTTTGTCTCTTGTGCTAAACGTACTATTATTATTATTATTATTATTATTATTATTATTATTATTATTATTTTTATTATTATTATTATTATTATTATCATTATTGTTAAGGAAATGTAAAATATAATTCCCAAATAGTAACGAAACAAAGTCTAGAGTTGTTACAATAGTAGACCTACTGTTTATTAAGGCACTCCCACTCAAGAATGTTCTAAATTAAACAAAGAAGTTATTCTCGTATTAAACCTTCTTGGAGGAATGTATATTTCCCTTTGACTGCACTATTGATAAGAGAGATGTTAGAGGTATTGCCCCAAGGTGTCTACCAATCAATTTTCCATAGCAAGTGTTTCGTTTAATTAACCACTTAAATTCGACATTTCAGTTTGATTGACATGATATTTATTTAAACACTTTCAAATAAATATTACTTATCAATAGCTTCTTTCACTTACTCGTACATTATTGACATACATGACATTAAACTCCCATAATTCTAGCTGTCATTGTTTTTGAAGGTATTCATAACAGAAGGAGATGGATGTTGCTAAATGGATGACAATAGGGCACGCGCCTTTTCCCTAATGATAAAACTACATTTTCTTAGACTTCTGAACTATGTTATATGCAAAATATCAGAAATCTTTACAGAACCCCTATGACAGTCTTCTGTCTTTAGGCATAAGACCAAAAACGGTTAGTGATAGCAAGAACTGGTTTTTGTGGTATCCAGGGTTGGCAAGGTAATTTACTTGTTACGTATTTTACGTAAATTACGCGTAATTTACTAGTAATATACGGCATGTAGAAAACCAGTTTTTTACGCAGACGTAGAAAACTATATTTCTTTCATTAAAACTAAGATCATTTTGAATAGTCGGTTATATTGTAAGCTTAGGTTTCTTATTTAAGCATTAAAACATTATTATCTTCTAAACATTATATTTAAAAGTAATGATTTCATGCCAAATCATAGTAATAAAAGATAATTTTGGATAGCCCCTCGCCGGCCCACTACTACTTTCCACTTATTAGTGCACACCCAAGCACAACCACCCAACATATAAGCACACACATTAAAAATATGTGTTGGTTCGGATATGCTTGAAAGTATCAAGTAACCTTTTGATTATAACAATTTATTGTTATACCTTTGCAGCTTTTAATATAAAACTCGAAACATTTCAGTATACTTTGAAACTTCTATTAGAAAAGAAAAAGAGATTGACTGTTAGGCTCATTTCACCTTCATATTACACACTAAGATACGAAAAATACTGATCAGAATATTGAAATAATGAAATTTTAGAATAAACTGATTTGTTTTTCTTCCACGTCTCAACGATACTATATATACCACTTCATTTAGCACTGAGACATATTGAATTTTCGAATGATTCTCATTTTAAACACACAACTGAAAAAATATAAAAGCACCCAACAGAACATAATACTAAATTTTTCGGAATGAACTCATTTATTTTGCTCTTTTCTTCCAAGTCCAACAACACTAAATATATTACTTCCCTTAGCACTTGACTATCATTTGAACATTTAATGTAGGCATTTTTCATGCTCATAATAAATAGACAAAACTGAAGAAAATACTCAACAGAATATTGAACTACTTGTTTCTTCGGTTTTTTTTTTTTTTGTGTGTGTGTGTGTGTGTGTGTGTGTGTGGAAAGAAACAATTTGTCTTTCTTCCTAGTTCGAATACTGAATATATTTTACTTGGTTCCAATAAAACTGCGTATATCATTTCATTTAAAACTTAGCCACTATTTTAATTCTAAAAAAAGTTACTTGCCATTTCGATTATAGTTTAGTACAATTCGAACACAATACTCTTAATCACACTAATATTCATAACTTGAGTGGTCTTGTAATTTGAGGGTGTAGTGTATTTGAAGTAGTTTCTTCGAACGTTCGAAGCTGAGCCGGTTTCTTGTGACGAAGGACCAATTTGAGAAAAAGTCTTTCAATTTGCGCTGAAGATGCTAGGATGTTCAGTAACTTCATAGCAAATTCCGACAACTCCTTATGTTGCCGGGTAGCGAAATACCAGAATGTGCGTGGTGTTGTATTTCCCTTCTTCATAAGTTCTTCAAAATTTCCACATTTTCCCCGATATTGCTGGTAGCTAGTTATTCCTGAAGGGCCGAGGTTTTCCAACAGAAACTCCTCTACTTGTTCGTGGTGCTTTTCTCAGACATTGCAGAAAGTCGTCACAAATGGAGACCACGAAGGCTTACCATTGTTGTTATATTGCACAATAGTTTCTTCCATGGCTTCTCTGGCATAAAACTTTTCTCGATTACAGAAGGTTTAAAACATGAAACATGATGAAATGGGTTTTGAACAGTCACGCATGCAAACCTATTAATTATATAATGCTACTTTACAAAGCCAATACAAAATTCCCAGTGTATGCTTACGGATTAAGTTTTGCAAAATCCAGCTAGATTCCATACAATTTTAGGAAGAATTTTTTAAAGCTCAGCGCGTAGAACGTTTTCTTTTAATTTGTAGACCTGTTTTTAATTTTTTACGTACTTTACGTATTTTACGTAAATTACGCGTTTTACGTGTATTTTACACGTCACGTAGAAAACCTTTTATTACGCGTAATTACCCAACCCTGGTGGTATATATTCATAATTCCAAGACCAAATGCCATCTCCTTCAGCTTTCTATTCAAGCCGGAAGTAGTAGTAAACAATATTTTCCTGTGTTAACATTGATCACAATAGGACAAAAACAATCACGCATAGCGAGAAATAGCGCTTTGGAATTGGCTTAGCGTCCCAAGAATAGGTCTTATCCTCACCATTAGCTACCAAAAATGGAAGTGATAGAAATTTACTACCACATTCTGCTTTAATATTGTTAATATATATATTTTTTTAAAATTTGGGATTTAGCACCAATTTCAACACCGATACTATGTGAGACGTAGACCTACAACTTGGCGTGGGATCCAAACTACATGGCTCCAGCTGGGAATCGAACCCGCATCTCCAAGCTTCATAGGTGCCTACGCAATTGATCCGATTAGAACAATAACTGTAAGGGATAGCGAGATATTTATTTTATAAGTGTTAATTCACCGTGTCAAGAAGTTTCATCAGGACCTTTATCCTCCTATTCAAACAAGAATTGGTGAACTTATTAATTTTTTTTGTTTCAACACTATTCGTCATAATGAAAAACTGCTACAGGTAGCCAAAACGTATCTATCTGTATATACCTAGATAAACCTAAAAATTATATATTGTTTTATGGATTCAGTGTGCAAGAATAGACGGCATCGTCGAATTTAATCCTCTAATTCAACCGAAAGTGGTAAAAGAAAACTTCATCCACATTGGATTCGGTGCTATATTTTGACCTACGAAAGATCATTGTATATACATATGTTCTTCTGCTGTCAGCAAACTAGGAAAAAATGATGGACGATATCAAAACAAAAATCGTATGGCCGGCAAGACGAACAGGTTAGCGGAAGACCATCGAGCATGGAATCTTCTCAGTTGTGACCTGCTAATAATGGCAGAATACCTATGATGATGATGATGATGACGTTGTATTTCCAATATTGTTTCTTATAGTACGTAAACAGTAACAGGAAACAACAGTCCTTGTAACGGACCTTTTAATGGATTAAGATCTCAAGCAAAGATTTCATCTCGGCTTTTGTTCTACGAAACCAGGAATAGCAAAACCTAGTAGAACTTCCGGTTTTAATGGAAGCAGGTAGAAAAGTAGGTATTTATTTCAATACGGTAATAATTGTAAGAGATTGCGAGAAACTATATATAAATTCAGCTTACGAAAATCTAATTTCATCTATGTCCTTATCCTAACACTTTACCTCGATCGGAAGTTAAAGATATACTACAACCAGTGTCAGTATTAAATTCGCATAGTTTAAAATTGTACCTTAGTTTGGAAGTGTGAAACGAAGCTCATTTGTAATTCGGTAATTTATTTTCCGTGTCCATTCAACCATTTTATGTTTTGATAGAGTACTACTATGTTTTCATGAGACGTTAAATCGAACCCAAAAAGGAAACATTTGTCGCACTCTATTACCATGTGTGTTCTACGGCGATCAACGTTAAAACCAAAAGTTGTTAATTTCAATCATTTACGGTTTCGAAAGATAGTTAACGGAGAATTTATTCTTGGGACGCTGAATTGACTGCACAAAATGCTTCTCGAAAACTCTGTCATTGTCACTCGGATACTTGTCGACAAACAGATAGACGGAAGGAAGGATAGACGAACACAGCCATTCTACGAAACTTTCGACACATCATGCATAGCATAGTTTTCAAGTCTAAAAAAAAATCCGAGATTGAATAAAATGTAATTTATGAAGCAACTTTTCTCGGTTTTGCCACAAAGAACTCCTGTCTCCTTTATTACTTTTTCTTGTGGAGAGTAATGATATAATTTGGAGAAAGTTGCACTGAAGCAGTTTAGGGGAGAGATGGGTATCCCTAGGAGTGCATTATCAATTCGCTAAGTAGCTCCATTCTGATGTATTGATAAAATTCATAATGAAGGATTGGGACTAGACCCACGTTTCAACTTTGTCTTATTTTTTCATGGCTATTGCGTAATTACGACAAAATGTTCCAAGCTTAGCGAAATGTAGTTGTGCTTATTTGTTAGACTCCCAAACTAAGCTGCACATAAGTATTAGAAGCGTTATAAAACGGCTAGATCTGTCGATCTATTTGTCAATAGAAATTAGCGAAACACAAATATATCAAGATTTTTTTTCTTGAATCAACTCAGCGTCTCAAGAATAGATTCCATTTCATCCCTTAACCCTCTATTCAAACCGGGAGTGGTAGAAATTAACCATTTCAAGTTTATTCCTTTATCGCGTAGAATAAAGGTCAATATTAGGTAGCGACAAACTTTTTTTTTTTTTTTTTTTTTTTAGAATTGAATCAAAGTCTTAAGGAAAAATACCTTGTTCGCCTACATCCTTCAACTAAACCGGAAGTTATAGAAATTTACTAGTACTTCCGGTTTCACTATGGATTTCCATATAGGTAGCGAAAATCAGTTTTCTTCCCTCGATTAGGCTCCCGAAGATTATGCTTTATCTCAATGTTATTCTTCTGTGCTACCGGAAGTTGTGTATATCTACTAACACTTGCAATTTAATATTAATCTTCATATAGCAAAAACCGTAAGATAGCGAGAAATGATATTTTGATATGGCTTCAGTTTCCCAAGAATATATGCCATATTTTTTCCCTATGCCTGTATTACAAATAGGAGTTATAAGTCTTCACAAGCAGATTCAGCAGTTCGCATAGTTTGTCTTCCGTAGTTCAGTGGCGTGGCGAATTTAGAAGGTAAAAAAACTAGGAGGGCAATTCGATTTTTATCAATTCGTTCATCTTCCGCTTATCTTCACGACCTCCAGATTGAGAAGCCCTCCTAGCCACACTGATGACCTGTCTATTCCTATGAAATGAGATATTCTTACTAGAACTCAAGAGTATCTGACTTGCTCAACTGTTTTAGGATATCAGATGGCGCTGTTAATGTGGTGTTCAGTCAGTGTAAGGAGCTACGGAAAGGAAACTTTTAGGGTCTTATAAACTTAAAGATAAACTCCAGATAAGAAAATAAATTTAAAATATCTAATATCTGATCTTCATAGTGTAACTATAACAAGGTAAAATTTTAAGATGTAGTCAAACTAGGGTAAAGTAATAATTATATAGATTACATTAAGAACACGAAGAAGTTATATTATGATTGTACAGTACTTTATTAGATGGATCGATAGCTAGATATGATTTCTAAAAATTACATCTTTCTTTGTTAGCCTAACAGGCATAATAGCGGAACCTTAAACTGAAATAAAGTTTTGGCCTCCAGGTCATGGGTCTATCCGGATCACTTGGATATCTCAAAATAATGGCAGTCCTGGTGAGATAAGTATACTCTGGGTCATGGTCCGGTGGGTTACTCCTACTGCTCACCGATGATGGGTCAAAAAATTCATCTCTGCTGGGCTCACCAACCTGTTTGCTGGAAGTGTAGAGTTTGCGATGTCAGACGCATAACCTTAGTTCAACCTTGGGTTGCATCGCTCAAGCGAGTTTTCCACCAAACACCAAAATGGACATTCCATTCGCACCAACCTAATACAAATCAATGAAATAAAAACTATATTCAGAAACTCGAATCATTACTCTCAACAAGTTCTAAATATGATTACAGCCTGTTAGTGGTAGCATGCTCCATCTGGGTTAGCGACAATTCTTGTTAAATATTGCACTGTCCTGAAGGTAAAAGGTAACAACTGCCTGTAGTTTATACACTGTGTATGTATTTGCTTAATTAATAAATTATATTGTGTATGAACATGGAATAAATGCTTGAGCATTTTATACACTCTGTAAAGAAAAAATAGCGACACCTCAATTCTCAAACTAACTTACACAGAAAACCATAGTTGCAGCCCGTTAAAAGAGGAATAGAAGGAAATGAAGAGTGGGATAGTTCATTTGCGTTATCTGTGACACCTGTGGTGTAGGACATCGCTTGTCAATTGTTTGTGTATCAGTAGTATTTTCGATAGATGGCACTGAATGCGTCTCGTAAATTATTGTAGTAAGAATTCTGCATTGCATTTGTGATGTGTAGGATGAGGTAAATAGCATTTTATGATTGTTTTTTGCTTTCTCATTGTTTGGACAGTGTGTCAAGTGGCAAAATTTTTGTTGTGCAGTGTTGTTTGTGTGTGATATTGTTGCTACATGTGGACTGTAAACAAATAAGATGGGTAAGAAATGTGAGTTGTGGCAAATCTCTAAAGGAATAGATGGGATTCTGAAAATCCATCATTCTACGGCAGGAAGAGTAATTCACAAGTGGAAACAGCATAACAAATCGTCCCTTCGTCAACAGTGTGAAAGAAAAAAAGAAAGCATCACCCAGAGCAGATTGCTAAATGAAATCAATAGCACTGCAGATTTAATGAGTGGTTTCCCCAAAAATCGCTTTTGTAGTTTGACATGATCTTGGAACTGCAGTCACTTGTACAACTGTATTGTCTTGACTGTATCAAGAGGATATTACAAAGAAAAAACCGCGTAGAAAGTCGAAACTGACAAAACACAGAGGACTTCAACATGTAGTTTTGTGGGTCGATATGCAACTTGGACTTATGACAACTGAAACCATGTCGTTTTCTTCATTGAAAAGAAGATTAGAATAGTGGGAAACGATAGTGGTGTGAAGTTGTGGATACGAACAAGCAAGGAACTTGACAAGGATTTTGTTTAAGAGATTCAAATATTCAGTTACTGAGTGATGATATGGGCATGGTTCACCGTTAAAGACGTCAGAACGACGGATATATGTGAAGGATCGTTTGATGCACGAAAATATCTTCAAATTCTGGTACGTAAAGTTCTTACAACAGCTAAAGATGACTTTTCTGAAGAAAATATGGACTACTTCCTTTCCCAGGACGATAATGCTTCATGTCACCGAGCCAAAATTGTTAATACGTGGTTCAAGAATATGACTATTTAGAGACTCGTGTGGCCTACAAACTCACCCGACATGAATCCAGTTGAAAATTTGTGGATCAATATGAGTAGAAATTTCAATAGACAACTATCTCAAATAGAATGGAATTCAAGGAACAGATAATCCGGGTGTTATTCCGTGATATCGAGGTTGCATTTTGCAATAGCTTTGTTACCAATGCGGGAAGCCCATGGTGCACATACAGAATACTAGTTTGGTGTATCGTACTTTTTGATGTTTGCACACAATATGTCTTACCCTAAAGAAATTCCATTTCTTGTTTTCTGCTATTGTTGTTGATCTTTTTCAGTTTTATGAATTACTCTTTCTACAAACGATTTTGCTCAAAACACACATAGCTACTTATATATGCATATAAATTCACTAAATTCATGTCAAAAGCCTGAAACTCTGGCGCAAGTATTAAGAATGAACTGCTCATTAGGAATATGCCTTGTAATATTATCAGGAATTCATGTAAAAATTCATATTGATTAAAGTATGTTGAGAAAACCATATTAGAGCAAGTGTCGCTATTTTTTCTTTACAGAGTGTATAAGCTATGTCAACCTTGTTTGCATTTAATACAACCCTTGTCTTAATAATGAGAAGCAAAGCACGTTTATGATCACTATTCATTTTGAAATAAAGGGAAGCCGGTAGCTGGGCTGTGAACGCAGCTGAGCGGTGGTTGTTAAATATTTGGAATTAGCGTTACTCACAGACTGAGATCATTTTGTATTATAAACAGACAAACCATCAAACATCGCCTTAGATTAACATACATTTCTTGAATTATTATTAACAATTTATTATTGCAACCACGAATAATGCGTAACGCACCTACGAATCAATTGTTAGGACTACGAATAGAGTTTGAAATAAAACAGCAACATTTTAAAAGAAATTCACTTGTGACACTCGTTGCTTACTTACTTACTTACTTGCTTACTTATTTACTTACGGAAGCTCAGCAGTAGAGTTGTCATCTTTGGTGTGAGGGGGGCCCCTTTTCAATCCCATCTCATGTGAATTGGTGGTGTTCAACATCGAGTCCGTGAGTTTACTTCAGGGTTCTCTTGTTTCCTCCTACTTTCTGCTACCACCAGTTTTTAAAAATAGTGATTCACTTTCATCAATCACCCGTTTTCTTTCGCGTACATTGCGTAATAATCAGATGTGTTAAACTAACAATATCATTTCTTTCCATTTATTTTCATGCATAAATAGCTATGAAAGAAAAGTAAAGGAAATGTGAATAATATACATCCTTGCAGCATGCTATTAAAGTAGAAATTCTGTAAGAGAACTGTAGTAGAATGTCGTGCCTTCGGTTCCATTCTCGGTAGATGTCAGCCCTCTTTACTATTTTAATAACTAGTGCGTGTACCTTTGGTGCACGTGATTCCAGGTTTGATTTCCTGCCCAGACCTCGTATAGACTGTAGGATCTCGGTACAATAAACTCACATTAAAACTCAATAAACAAATCAAAGTAAACAAATAAACAAACAAATTTTAGAATTTTTGGTGTTCAACCATCACCATAAGCCAACAGGAAAACTACCTTAATTAAGAGACAGGAATTCTAATCTAGAAAGCCTAAGAAAACAGCAATAGAAGCCGATGAGCTATCCTCATATCACTCAACTGCAAGACGTATGGTTAGCTCTTTTGTAAGTTTGAGCGTGAGGGAGGTGATTTATGAAATATTGGAATAATTTCGAACCAGCGGTACCCACAGACGGGCAAACTGCGCTCATAAGACTTTTTTGAGGGGAGGGGGAATTTTTCATTGCAAATAACAGAATCGAATATTAATTGAACGATAATGATGATTTTCGAAACGCTAACTGTGAAGAAGAACTTAGCACTAATTATATTTTAAAATAATTAATTGTCATCGCAAAAGTGCTTTGTCTTTTAACTGAAAGGACAAAAATGTGGTAGGTGATATAAGTACATATCGATTATTTCAGTTTA
Organism: Thermobia domestica; assembly: GCF_964235325.1. Taxonomy (NCBI): domain Eukaryota; kingdom Metazoa; phylum Arthropoda; class Insecta; order Zygentoma; family Lepismatidae; genus Thermobia; species Thermobia domestica. The sequence continues at coordinate 253,606,942 of NC_137458.1, read as the reverse complement.
TGTAAAAAGAATGTGGCATAAATTACCACAACTTTTTCTTTTGAGAGAGAGAGAGAGAGAGATGGCGAAATTTGGCGCCAAGCAGTACTGGGTTCAATTCCTGGGGGAGACACTTGTCCAAAAGGTGTAACAGCTTTTTCAAGCTAGCCATCATAAATGAAGTTTTTCCTGGGATTTCTTCATTCACACCAGGCACATGCCGGGATGGTACCTGATATAAGAGTCCCTGGGCCCTTCCTTTCTTACTCTCTAATTCCCCTGGTAGTGTGATGGCCGAGAGACGCCATCCCTCATATGTGTGACGTTCTAACATATCCTTATATACCGGAAGCCCAGAAATCTAATTAATGGAATTGCGCAGAAGTACTTGGAAGCTGGGAGATGGGCCATACTGCTTTGAAGTACTGAAACACACTTCATCGTCTCCAATGCATGAGTCTAAACCAACATTCCCCACTTTTCATCTAAGTCATCAAATTACAACAAAACACATGACAGAATGAACTTGACATGACAGAAACACAAACTGCAACTATCATACGTACAACTTGCGTTTATTTTTCTTTTCTTAATCTCTCCGGCGCTGTCAGTGTTGCAAAGGGAATTTTCTTGTAACAATTCCCACAGTTAAATATCCTGCCATTGTTCTTGTAAAGTTCATATTGACACTAACTCTATCATTTGCAATTGGCGTTGTCATTTAGAGGCATCAGTGCTGTCTGTTGCATAATAAAAACAACGTACAATGCTAAACATTCCTGTGAGACATGTCTTAGCACATGTTACAGGGTGTAAAACAACAAGGTTGCTTGTTTTTTTAATTTGTAGGACATTGTACTGTACACATCACTTACATCTTCTTTTTTTGCAGGGATCTTAGATGCAATTTTCTTTTCTAACTTTCACTGTTACGTAGTTACCGCATACGAGGGTGTTCATAACTTAAATTTGAAAAATAGTTTTATAAACACGTTTAAAACTCAATAAGCACGTTATAAACACATAATTTTATATTTTCGTTTCCTATTTTGTTATAATATTCAGTTTACCCCTTTTATATAGAAATAATAGTATAAAGGACCAACGCTTGTATATTTCTAATTGCTGTTTTTTCTAAATACCAGTTTGAGTACGATGAATCTAGTACAGAGGCGTACCCACAGGGGTATCCCGGGTCCGGACTCCCCAAACTTCCTAACTCATTGTATATACAATTCCTTAATAAAACTACGTGTATTCGTTTAACAGGGAAATGATTGATGTAGCATGAACATTTGCTTTTACATTTTACCTATACTTTTTCTCTTATAAAAGCAATTAGGGGGGTCGCGGTGGCTAGGTTGTAGAGTACTGAACTCTGGTGCGTGGTTCAATCCCCGGCCAAGTGAGTTTTTCTTAGGGATGCTTACGAGACAAGATTTGTGGCTGTCTAGTCTCGAAAATGTGCTATAAAAGTGATGTCTCGACTTGAAAAATGTATATTTCTCTATTGGAAGAGACGTGTCTCGACTTGAATTTTGTCAGGAAAATCTTGTCTCGATTCGTCTCGTGCACATCCCTAAGTTTGTGGTGGACAACATGGTGCTCGTGGTTCTTTTTTCGGGGTACTCCCGTATTCTCCCACTTTCTCATTGCTCCAGTTCTTCCATCATCATTCAATTGCTTTAATCATCGTCTGCCTTAGACTATCAGGAATAATTGTGGGTAAAACGTTAAACTCAAAGATTTCATTTCATTTTATTTCATGAAAACAATTTAGTTATATCATTTTTTATTTTAAATTTAGGTAGACTTATGGTATAGGGTACAGAATAATACTTGTTTAATACTACAAAGACGTAGTGGCTTGTTGTATTGGATCCCCCAAAGCTTGGACATTCCAAACAAAAATTTCTGGGTGCGGGCCTGATCAAATAGAAAATTTTTAAAAATATACGTCCTTGAGGTCTCGAGAAAAATGGACTCAAATCCAAGGGCATCGATTTCTCTGTAAATTTGGGGAAGGGGGTCATTCAGATACAGAAGGCATATTTGAGGATTTTAAGACAAATTGCATTCAAATTATGCCAAATATTGTATATTTTTAAATAAAATAAGGAAGACCCACATCAGCTTTGGAGGGGGCGGGCCCCCTCGGCCCCCCAGGATCGGCGACTTTGCTCAAATCTGCTATTTTTAAACTACTACGGTTTATGACCATGGAATAGGGCTCACGCTTAGATAAATTTCTTTCCTCACTTTTCATACTTGAATCCAAAAGGAATTATTTTTAAACCTACATGAGATATTAGAAAAGTAATCTCAAATGTGGAACATCAATAAATATAAATATCCGAACTTTGAGATCATTTTGCTCTGACCTCCATGGACAGATATATTTTCAAATATTTTCATTGCATTCAGTGTCCTCAAACTAATATAGAAAGAGGAACGAGAAATTTATCCATGTCTGGGTACTTCTTTAATAATGTTAATTCTTTCAATATAAAGTTTTGTTTTTAAAAAAAGTGCCAAGTTAATCAATTTCGTAAAAAAAAAATGAATGGCAGAATCATATTTGAAGAACATACGAGACAAGACAAGCCTGCTTAAGTAGCTAAGGAAAATTTAAAATGAAATGAACTTTTTTTAGTTTAACACCTTGCTATTATGTTCTTTAGGCTAAAAGAGGTGGATAATGGACGAAAATGAACGATTATGGGAGATAGGTGGAATGACAGTGTAGTAGAAAACGCAGGAAACCTCACGAAAACTCACAAACACGATTTTGTCTACTACAAATTCAATTGAGCTGGGTTTAAACCTGGTACCTCTAACTACAGAAGTGAGCATTCCTCTATTCCGTCACTGTCCCCCTAGAAACTTAAGAAGATAAAAGATGAAGGTTGCTAAGACACATTTTTGACCTATGATATTAGTTTTTTTCTTCTTTTAAATAATTTGGATTCTCTTTTTATAAATGTATGATACCAGGGTATCTATGTTAATGTAAATAACATTTCTTCCGCCTATAAAAATCGTTCTGAAATAGTTTTCGAAAAAGTAAATACAACAAATAAATCGGAGTGAGATATCGCGAACTTTGTTATGTTGCTGACTAATTTGGGTGAGCATCGATCATCTCGACATTAAAAAAAAAAAAAAAAAAAAAAAACTGTAGTTTAATTTTAATATATTGAAATTTTGTTTACTATTTTCTTGGAGTTTTACAGTGTTTTTTCATCACTGAGACAACGTGAAACATCTACGTATAATTCTGTTTGGGATTTTCAGAAGCACATGTGCACTCAAAACAGCGCAAACTTACTGAGAATGGGCGAATTAATTCTAGAAAAGAGTAACTGAAATTTCTGAATGTAATTGTGTGTTCGTTTTATTAATTTGATTTTCTGATTGTAAGGATTTATTCCATTTAAATAGATAAACACTGTGTTCATACCGGGGGCGGATCCAGGGGGGGGGGGCGATCGGGGCAATCGTCGCCCCCCAGTAGGGGAAGCTTTCTTATTTTATAAATATATATAAATAAAAGCCATTCTAGAGTTTGGAGCCCTTAAAAGTAGCAGTATGACAACCCACCGCCGCCCCCCAGAAGTCGGTCCTGGATCCGCCCCTGGTTCATACAGTCACACTTTGCTCCTTTCCGTTTAACCTGAAATTAAAATCTGGAATATATTCTTAAAGCTATAAATTACTTATTAATTCCAGGGGGCATGGTAGTTCAGTGGTACAGCGTTTATATCTGGTGTATGGAGTATCTAGCTCGATCCCCAGCCAAGTAAGTTTGTTCTGGACATCATGTATGTCGGTTTCTCCTTTTCCTCCCACATTCTCATTCTACCAATTCATGCATCATTATTCATTTGCCTTAATCACCCATATCCCTTAGCTTAAAGGGCAAAATCGTGGAGCGTTAAACTGAAAGATTGCATTTCATTTTTTAAAAAAATTAATTGATTCCAGATAGATAAAATATGTGTATTTTAAGGAATTAATGTAGCTAATAAACACGAGGGAATCAAGTTCCTTTTTAGGTCATTTTTGGACATGTTTCCTCTTCAACACTTTTATCTGAAACTCCTTTCAGAGCTTAAAGGATTCATATCCACATATTGTAAAATATTTTTATACTCTGAAAAACATTGCGTTAATCTTTCCATGCATTTATGTATCATGTGTTGATAAATTGAAATAACATTCATTACCTTCATTATTTTTAACAAAGAACATTTGTAAGAATAATAACTAATTAACTAAGTATATGACCTAAGTTTCCCAGAAATTCAATTTAATTCACAAAGTGTATAAATAATAATAATAATAAATAATCGAAGTGGTCTATAATTATTTAGGTGGTTCCTCTTTTCAAGAAGAAATCAACCATAAGGGGTTCTAATAGACAGAAATTATTTACTTCTCATGATAATGATTTGTTCTATATGACGTCTCAAAGTTATTCTTATATATCCATTGTCATTAAGTGGGATTTGACAACAAATACTCCTGACAACGTCTTTGAGATGAAGTTACTTTTCTTCATAAAAAGATCCCACTCCAATGAAATCTTTAGATGAGCGAGACTGATTTTTGCTTCATGACCTAATGAGAATTCTAGCAGGATGGTCCTAAAAAAACTGGATATCCACTGCTGAATATTACATACCTATTAAATATATAGCTATCCTGAAATTAGATAAGAAAAAATGAGCTAGAATGCACAATGTGAAAAGAGCACAGACAAATCTAAAATCTTTATTAACTTACTGAATTTGTGCGTTCCATTCATAACATTGGTATAAATGTTTTCGCTCAAGAAATAACAGGGAAATTAGTCGGCCAATTATATTGATGAAAGACTACTCTCCTTGTGCCCTTCAGATCTTTGGAAGATCAATAAGTTTGTGGGCGAGAAGTGTGACACTAGAATTTACACATACAATTAAGGCATGTGATTAATACGTACCATGACACTCTTAGCCTAAGAAAGACAATTGTTTTCGTTGTTGCAAAGGACACACGTCGTAACAAACAGACATTATTAAAAATAGTCCCGTTAAAGAAATGGAATCCAAAAGAAGTTGATTACCTTCAACCCTCAAAAAAGCAAGAAGAAAAGGCAGGGGAAAATAAAAGATGGTGCAATATGACCTCTCAACAGATCCTCTTCCACTTCCAGCATCCTTTCAAATGCCAATACGATTAGTTCGTCATAGCTCTGAACCTATTAAGTTGTGGTTTTCCGTGTCCTTGGACAAACAAAAAGAAATTTCCTATTGAAAATTATCCATAACGACCATCGAGATACAAATATTCGATTAACAATGCCAAACTAAATCTTACTTTGCGGTCAAAAGTTGGTCTTTTTTGTGTGAGTGTGTTTGTAAGAGTATAACAAGAAGAGTCTATGATGAAACTGGGTTCATGACCCGAGATGCCAAAGAGAGTATCACCTCTCAGTATGCGGTTCACGATTCACCTTGTTTTCTATCTTTTCTACTCGGTTTGCAAATCATCATTATGTTACCTTATTTACGTAATTACGGAAACACCTTATCAGTGGCGCCTTCTGATTTTGTAAAAAAAATAATTTCTCCCTCCCTCCGTACTGAAATTGCTCCTTCGGCTACAGTTCTCTGTCACGGAGGACTGAATGATTCGTCTCAAGATTCCTTGTTTTTGAATCATCCTTATTTCTCTCCCTTTGTTTCTTTCTTTTTTTTCGAGAATCTCACTAAAGTTCCCCCGCCCACATTGCTTCTCATACATACTTAGACTGACTACCTCCTCCCTGCGCTTTCTTATGCGACGACCCCGTTATTCTTTTGTTTGGACACGTGACCTTTTCAGGTGGCAGGCGGGGATTCACTTTTATTTTCATCTGAAGTTGCAGTCATTTCTGCTAAACCTCTGTTGCTTCTCCCCTCCCCTCCTCTTTGTCTGCACCCGCCCCTACTCCGGACGTATTTCTGTTTTTTCTTCTCTTTCTCTGTATGTTAAGTCTGGAAATGAGGTCAGATAATAATGCTTTCGCTATTCGGGATCGGGACTAGCGTCCAAAGGATGCAACATATATAAACCACGGATGCTACAGTTGGATGGACCAGATTTACTTCTGTGTTTGCACCGTAAACACTACTTGAAAAAGGAACTATTTCGTATCTCCATCTATTCTCGTTTCATTACAGTACAACCAGGATGAGGATTTTGGTGAGTGAATTTGCATACAAACCATATGTGTTTACAGTGGATACGCTTCTCAGCTTTTGGTGTGAAGGAAGGTCATCCATCATATTCATAATACATCAGAAAGTGCTTATTATCTTGGTGAATTGTGCGAAGTTCCTTGTTTGGACAATACCTGATGCTTTTGCCCTGTACAGTTTTTGCAATTGAGTTTAGAATTTAAAGATATGAATTTTTGATTATCCTCCGCGTTGTGGATGCCAAAAGGCCATACTTTTATTCTTAGTTACTAGTTTTATCCAGAGAAAGGTTAATCGGGAAATCGATGGTTCAATACCCACGACTACTACTTATATAAAAGAGTTCTGTTATTGAACAAGCCAATTACAATGACGGTTTCTTCTCAACGTCACATTTATTTGAGAAATGTGTAAACATGTTCCTAGGGTCACGGTAGCTCAATGGTGCTAAGGACACTTGGTTCGACCCCAGATTTGTAAGTTAGTGATAGGCAACACTGAAACCATGGCTTTTCTATAGGTTTTCCCATTTCTTTCCACACGTTTACTCAACCAATTCGTTCAAAATTAATTGTTTTCATTAATCATTCCTCTCCTTAGCCTACATTTGACGTGGGATACCCGGGTTCGAATCCCGGCGGGAGCTCATGTGGTTCGGATTCCACGTTAATCAGTAGTGTCCGTCTCATATAGCCTCGCTGCTGAAATGAACGTCAAACTCAAAAATCATCATCCTTAGCCTACAGTGCATAACCATGCGACGTATAAATAGAAAGTATATACCATTTCAAGTATGCTCCAAAAATATCTAGAACCTATTTGTAAATATGATATAGTATCTCCAAAATATTTTACCTTTCTTGTTGCTTATTTTCGATGAACATTTGTGAAAGTTACAAAAATAATATCAAGCATTTTAAAATTCAGTGAATTGTTCATTCAGTGATTCGTAGATAATGGAATGTCGACCACTGCATATATTTAAAGTATAACCCTGGCATTTACTAATGGAACTGAAGGACAACTTTGGAAAACACTGTCACAAGGATTGTAGTCGAAATGACCCAATTGCAAAGCAAGACACTGTAACATCGTCGCTTGATCGGTATGTTTTGCAAAAACACTCTCCGGACTTTTTTTTTTCTTTTTGTAAAACACAAGATTTTGGTACGTGAGTTCCTAGATTCAAACCCAGCTGGAAGTACACTTTATCAGTACGCCCTATACTTTGTAATCGAATGAGGGAAGAATCTGAAGGCAACAACCAAAGATGCCAATATGGGATAATTGATAAGACATATGCTACATTTTAAGAGGATAAGCTTCAATGGCCTAGAATATCACTCCGAGTCATCTCATTTGTAGTAGTGGAGCCACTGATGTAGATGAGAATTTGTATCGAATTTCATATATAATCAGTAGCGTAGCCAGGATGTGTGTTTGGGGAGGGAGCAAGTGCTGTTATAGGTAGGCTACATAAGAAAAATTACAAACAAAACATATATGAACATAAAAATATATAAAAATTACAAACATCAAAGTACATTGTCGGACCTCTTTGGGAGGGGCCCGGCCCCTCTGCCCCCCCCCCTTCCCTGTGCCACTGTATATAATTTTGAAAGCGTTTTTTTCTTTCTTTCATTCTGACTGCATGATCTGTCCAACTGAACCTTCAAGACTTAATGACTTTAACAATATTAGATATAGATGAACTTCCAATTATGAATGCACTTCACAACATTAATAATGTACAGTCTTAACAACGTCTTACAAGGAGATGGTTTATCTTTAAATGTTATATTTTGAATCATAAGAATGGATTTGAAATAGCAAATCTATTACTCTTTCTGAGGAGCCTAATTCTTTCCTTCTGTCGCATATATCCCACCCACGGAACGAGCCTAATTTCGTTTGTGATTGAAAGAAAAAACAAATTCAAATTTGCTTAAAGAAGATTCAAATCCATTACTGTTTTTATAAATTACATATTACATGAAATAACCTTAGCTGTTTATGCATAACAGGCCGAGATATAGAAAATATTAACAAATTACCACTGTTTGCAATGCTATTTCTAATATTGTACATGATGGTCTTAATTATGAACAAAATTCAGAAATGTTCATGTATTTTTCTTATCTTCATTCTGTACGGTTGATGCTCCTGTATTGTTAACGTTGGATTCTAAATGCACCCAACAACTGGAATTGAACCAACAACTACACTCATACAAAGGAGAGTTTACGAATTGACAAATCCATCTATGATTCTGTAGTTAGTACTATACAAAATCTGTCATCAAATTTTAACTTCAAAATAGTAGACTATTCTGCACACTTTATTATCTTACATAATCTACCGAGCCCATATGAGCCTAGGACCCTCAGTTTAATGTCGGATCAAAATCACATAAGCTTCCACTGGGAACCGAACCCGATTATTCGCCGAAAACTCGTACGATAACCATTTAGCCACAAGAGACCCTCGGGATAATTATGGATACGAATACGGACGAATTGAACGCTCTGCTTTTTAACTCAAACTTAGAGTGAAAGTTAAAAAATGAAATCTTTAAGTTTTACGTCCCATGGTTATGCCGGCTAGGATAAAGGAGACGGTGATGGGAAATGAATGAAATGGTAGAATGAAGAAAGTAGGAGGAAACGGGAGAACCCTGAGAAAACCAACGCACACGGTGTTTGGACACCACAAAGCTCACTTGGCGGTAGCTGGAATCGAACCAAGGACCCCATGCACCAGAGGTGAACGCTGTACAACTGAGCCACTGCGGCCCTGAAAGTTAAAAAAAAAATATATATATAATTAATACGACATGAATAAACAAGAAATTATTCAGTAAGTACTAGAACGTAGAAACGCTACTTTTCCATCCCAAAGATTTTCTGTAAGATTTTCGTAATAATATTACGATAATTCATTGCAAAGTTTTATGTATAAATACAATAATAACAAACCATTACTAATTGCGTATTGCCAAGATATCATTGAAAAATCATGATCAAGCGTAAAATAAGCTGAACGATGATATTACAACAAGGCACAATTAATCATTATAATAATTGTTAATCGTCATTTCAATTTCAGCCACAGTTCCATTTAATAACAACCTAAGTCCTAGTAATACCTTTGATTGTAATTGATGTTGTAGGGTCATATTTGCCAGTGACTCATTATTTACTAGAAAAATCCTATGGAGTAGAAAACTATACAAGCTTTCGAAGGTAACAGGCAAGCAGTAGCAAAGGCATCACTAATATCTAATATATCCTGTTAAGTTTTTTTTTTTTCTTTTTTGCAATTTCATAGCTGTATTTTAATCAGTACCTTTTTTCTTCTTATTAATTAATATTTATTCTTGAAAGTTTACACTCTGGAGCTTTTAATGTCATTTAGAAATGCCTAAACGTTTCCAAATCTAACGTATATTAGCTTCTTTAACCTGTATAGGATGTAAGTTTATTTCTATTTAGACAAACTATTTGCTTGGATATGGGGATACTATTTTATGATAATTAAAGTATTGAATTACTAAACTGCTTTTACCTTATAAAAACGGCTAGTGATTGTTTGATTGAACTTCCTTCTCAGCTGAGGCTATGAGAGACGGGACCTATTACTCAAGATACTGTACAATCGGATCGGAGGCACTACGTGCGAATGTACTCAGTATGCACCCCACAACACATTACTTATTAGTGATTAGTAGTGCGAGATAAGACAAGATGAGAATATGTTTTTTTTTATATAGTCTCGTTCCGTAAATTTTGTAAAAAAAAAAATCTCGCCTCTATTCACAAAAATGTTTCTCAACTCGCTTTGTAAATTTAAATTACAAAATTTGTGCCCTTATTATTATTCTTAATTTCATCAAGAACTTATCAAAATCCTTCTGCATCGTGAAAGATAGACGAATAGTGTGATGTTAACATCATTTACAGCATAATTCTTATTGCAGTATATCGAGTAATGACTAGTATATCTGTAAGCATTAGTTAATGCTCTGCATTGTGTTCGTACAATTACTTTATAGTTTTATACTATGAAACAGTGTTGAACATTGGAAACTTTGGGTGAAGTAGTATTGTCTACGAGACAAGAAATATCATGTATTTTGTCTCGGCTCGAATTAGAAATCTCACGTCTCACGTGTATCACTTAACTGTCATAATTTGGATATAAGCCACGCAATGATTACGCTGTTATATCCTTTCATGACCCAATGGCTAAAGTAAGTGCTCCACTGCCCGTTGTTGATTATCATCAGGGGACTTCCCTCGAATTCAAATCCAAGTAGTGTTGTCCCAAGATTGGTGTGGCCCCCGTCCAGCGTAGTCGCTGACGCTTTTGCCTTCAGTTCGTTTCCCGGTGGGGGCACTCGGTCGAAAATGTGTAAAAAGCTTTATCAGGCCAGTCATCCTCAATGAGATTTTCCTGGGGTTTTCTTATTCACACCAGGCAAATGCCGTTGTAGTACCTAACTTATAGGTCCCAGGCACCTCCTTCTTTCCCCAATCCTTTGTTCCTTCCCTTTCCTCGGATAGTGTGATCGCCGAGGGACGTCTAAATCCTAAATTCGAGTAGTGGTGGCCTCATTGCTGAAAAGGAATGCTTAAATCCAATCAATCAATCAATGAATATGCTATTTATACAGACATAACGTAAAAATTACACTTAATACCTTAAGTCAGTTTCTCAACCTATGGTACGCATACCACTGGTGGTACACCAGCCGGCCTTGGTGGTACGTGCGACTTATAGCGGTAAAGCTTTGGCGGTACGCAGTGTAAAAGGTTGAGAACCCCTGCTTTAAGTTAACATATAGCGCTCGCCCTGTGCGTTACTTGGCTTATCCCGTTCCGCTGTGAGCCTCCTTTTGCTGTGTGTCACAAAATCATATCTAGCAAAATGACAATCCGCTAACAGAATGTCTATGTAATACACTAGTTTTTTTTTTTTTTTCAATAAAGCACTCTATTGCAGCAACTCTTAACTAACACTCTACAAAAATTAAACTAATGTTCTGACATTTTGTTTTAAATAAGAGTGACATTCGATGTAGATTTAAAACTCTAAAATATCATCAAATTTTCTTCCTATAAAGCAGAAATGACTAAAGAGTGGTTAACAGGAATTGCCCTAAAAGTATTCTTAATGTACCTGAACTTCTGACATGCCCAACTATGGTACGGGCAGAAATGATTTGTAAATAGGTAAATGGTAATATTTAAAAATCTCCAAACATTGTACTAATTTTACACACCAGAATTTCAGATACATTTTCATCCCTCTCACGGCCTTTTCTATTAACCATACGGTTAGAAGAAATTCTAGACTTTCTGTGCGCACTGATAGAATACTTTAGGGCGTTTAAGAACATAGTAAATAATGACCAAAATTCGTTTCATTAAAAAAAAGACCAAATCATGTTCAAACATTGATTTCGACCTATTTTTTGCAGTGGTTGTATGCTGATATGCTCTCAATGTGCTCGTATGTAAACTTAATGTTCCTTAAAGTACAATTTGATTTAGACATAAATATTCAAATTATATATCTATCACGTAACTTGGGCAAGATAAGACATTTAAGTAGACCTAAAGAAAAAAGTAGAGGAATCCAAGTTCCCCGTTTCACAGAGAAATGAATACTTTCACATACGCATCTTATGGCCTAAGAAGTAGAGATAGCTCGAATACTCAACAATTTTTAAACTTGAGTATACACTGTTCAACTTCACTTTTAAATTAGATCTTTTAGTATGCTGGAAGCTGAGAAAGAAATGTAAAATATTTGCTGCGCGTGTTAGCAGTATTTCAAATTTTATATTGCTAGCTTCATGTTACAGTGCACACGCAATTTTTGTTCATAAATTTTATGGTTATAATAAAAAAGACTGGACAATATGTCGTTTATATTTACTCAGCTAATCTTTCTTCGTTTATACTTGTTGGAACAGCGTACAGTGAGTTTGTTTTTCTTACGAATATAGATCTTAATGTACGTATTAACGGATTCTAAAGAAGTACTAATTTCTAAGGAGCTTGACTTACCAAAACTCTTTAAACCATGGATGTCCGTGTGTCCATCTCGGAGACAGAAGTCAACCGCAAGAAAATGAAATGAAATCTTTAAGAATTACTTCCCACGGTTATGCCGGTAAGGCTAAAGGAGACGGTGATGATGAGAAATGAGTGAAATGGTGGAATGAAGAAAGTGGGAGGAAACGGGAGTACCCCGAGAAAACCCAAGAGCACTGTGTTTGTCCACCACAAAGTCCACACGGCGCGAGCTGGGATCGAACCAACGACCCCAGGCACCGGAGGTGAACGCTCTACCACAGCCACCGCCCCCCCCCCTCCCGCAAATCGCAAGAACAACTTGGTGAATCAGCATCAACTTTGGCCAGTATATTGAGGGCCAAAGGTCAGAAATCGAGTTTGCTGATGGAAACCAGAAGTGGTTTATGTACGAATGGACAAGGGCGCCCATCAGGCGGGGGGGGGGGGCAAGATGGAGCGCTTGGCCCCCCCTAAGAGGAAATTGTACTTGGGAATATCGAAAACCCAACAGAATTTTTACATTAGTAACATCAAAATTTTAAACTATATTGGAAACGTCCCTTGTACTTGCCTCCCCCTTGGAAACCACAATATGGGCGCCCTTGCTCACTCTTATTGAGTAAAAACGGTGATATATAGCGAGAAGCGGTTCATGCAATCACTTAACCGTCCCACAAATAGGCTACATTTCACTGGCATCCTTAACTCTTTGTCTAAACCGGAAGTGATGGAAATCTACTACCATTTCCGGTTTCAATATTAATTGAGAAATTATTATCACACCACACAAACCAAACTTACTCACGTGCTGTATTCGTGACATTGCTAGTTCTTGTTCCTGTGTCTTCCTTGTATGTTAAAAAAAAAGACTGAAAAATCCGATTTCTGTAGAGTATTAAGTGACCCTTAACAAATACTGAGCGTTAACGAAAATAAGTTCACTGAATTAACAGTCTGCAAAGGGATGTGGATGGTTAAACGTTTATTTATTGAATCATCTTTAGACAGCATATGATTTCCTATCGCATTGCTAGTTTTCCGGATACTGGTTCGATGCGTCTTAATTCAAGTAGCTGCACAAGTATCTCTCGACTTTGAGTCAACACAAAACATTCTGTGCACCTCCGCGCAACAAACTAGGGCCATGTTTATCAGAGACAAGGAAACTAGTTCTTTGGATGTTTGTTTTGTCTGCTTAACTTCAGGGTTTAACGTCCCTTATAGCATCAAGTCTATTAGAGACGTGAACCTACAGTTTAAAGTGGAATACGAACTACAAAGGTTCCAAATTCAGGAATTTTCACACTTTCAGTTTTCTTTTTAATTCATACGAAGAAAAAAAAAAGAAGTTGTTTAGTTTTAGGTTCTAAGATTATATCCTTTAGTGCAAAGGAGTTGGACGCGTTATGAAAGTGAATGATTTATGAAAGAATTGGTAGAACGGCAATGAAGGGATGGAACTTGAGCACACCAACAGAACCTAAGGACACGATGTTCACCACAAACTTCTATAGTCTAGAATCAAAAAGTAGGATCTGTGCAAAATATGCTAGGAGAAATAAATAACAAAAATACTTATATGATTCTATGTAAAGCAAAGTAGGAAGGCATGAACTTCCTGGTTAAAACTATGCAGTGAATACCGGGATTGTTCCATACAAATCAGCCTCTGGGTGACTTCTTTTCAAGCTCTTTCCCTTTTGGAGCTAAGCCTTACATGCAAAAGGCCATTAAGAGAAAAAGAACAATAAATTTACTCCCTCCTGCATAAAACCCGTGTCTACACCTCAAGGTGACAATTCAACTTCTAGACTGAGCTCCCTCGTGCCTAAGCGGTTAGCGTACGCGCCTTTGGCGTGGAAAACCTGGGTTCGATTCTCGGCTGGAGCTCATGTCCTTTGGATTCTACGTTAATCAGTAGGTCCATGTCTCATATAGCCTCGCTGCTGAAAAGGACGGTAAACTAAAATCAACTCAACAACTCAACTTCTAGACTGGTAAAGAGAGAAAATTATAGTTGCTAAAACATATTGTTAGATTTCCGAATTATACCATGCATAAGTGGAGGAAGTATTATACATCAGATTTGTCCGTCCATCTCTCGATAGGTATTAGAGCAAATATAAAATGAAATCAAATCTTTGAGTTTTACGTCGCACGCTTAAGCCGAGATGAATGAAATGGTGGAATGAAGAAAGTGGGAGGAAACGGAAGAACAACGAGGAAACCCACGCACACGGTTTTTGTCCAACACAAAGTTCAATTGGCGGGAGCAAGGTTTGAACCCGGGACCCCATGCACCAGAGGTGAACGCTCTACCACTGAGCCACCGCGGCCCCCATATTAGAGCAAAATGGTAAGAGATATTGAGATGCAGTTCTTTGCAATTGATTCAGCATCCCAAAGATAAATTCAATTTCCTTTGTTAACCCTCTACTCAAACCGGAATTGGTTCAAATTAGCCATATCCGGTTTCAACATTTATCGTCATAACGAAAACGGTAACCGATAGCGAGGAGGTGTTTTCTTGCAAACGTTTGAACGTACAGAAGCATTACATCATGACCATACCAAACTTTCTAACAAACCCAGAACTGGTTAAAATTTACTACCACTTTCGGGTTCAATACTGATTTTCATAGAGCAAAAACCGTAAGAGATACCGAGATGCGGTTTATTGCAATTGGTTTAGCATCCCAAGAATAGGTCCCATCTCCTTTGTTAACATTGAATTCAAACCGGAAGTGGTTAAAATAAACTATCTCCGATTTCAATATTTATCCTCATACAACAAAATGATATTACGTAACGATGAGCGATTTTCTGGAAACGATTCAGGCTGTCAAAAGAGCAAACCATCAAAACCCACAATACTCTACGCAAAACAGAAAGTAGTTGAGATTTACTACTGTTTTCGACTCAACTTCCAAAGAGTAGGTTCTACCTTCTTCCTTAACCATCTATTCAAACCGGAAGTGGTTCAAATTAACGATTTCGGTTTCAAGGTTTATCACCGCAGAACAAAAACAGTAATTCATAGCGAGTAATGGCTTTCTAATATGGATTTAGTGTCCGAGGAACAAGTTCTCTCTTTAATCTTATTAATTTATAGCAACCAGTAGCTATAGATGTACTATTTAAAGTTTTAGTATTGAATTGTGAAATTTTGAGAAGTCTACCATAATTTCATAATATAAAGCGAAAGTCACTTGTTTCAATATATAATTTCCATTTAGGCCATAGGATAATTACCATTAATATAGTAATACTTAAATATTGAGCATATTGAAAGATATACACTTTTCGGTTTATACTTATCGGTAACACAATCGGACACAATTCTAAGTTATTTTCTGTGTGAAAGTATCTCCTTGAAAGCAATTTTTTGACGGAACCAAGTTTTGTCGAGGTCTTCTTTTCGAAGCCATATTCAAACAAATTAATTTAACCGTAATTAGATGGAGCTACTAAACCACCAGCGCAGTGGTAAGGGACAAGTTTCTTTCCTGTCTTGTTACAAGTGGTTTGTAATAAACTGCGAAATGGACTGCAGGAACACATTGAGAATTACAGTTACAGATATCATGCATGCAAAAATTGGCTAGTTTTGGATTCATTTAATGTCTGATTACTAGCATAAAATTAGGAAAACAAAAAAGCAGAATTTTCCGAGTAGATGAAAATCTGATATAACTAAATCAGAGTTGTAGGAGAAGGGGAAGGTGTTAGAACTTTCTTAACTATGTGTGATGTGTAATGATGAAATTTTTCTAGAGAGAAACGATCAACCTTTATCCCTTACTTTCTGAGCAGTTAGGTACTTTCGAACTTCATCGCCGTATTCTCATGAACTGTTGCTTGCAGTAATTTCTATTAACTTTTCCAATGTTTGTTGATATTTATTCCAACTAATGACGGGGGCGCGATGGTTCAGTGGTAGAGCGTTCACCTTAGGTGCTTGGGGTTCCTGGTTCGATCCCAGCTAGCGCCATGTGGACTTTGTGGTGGACAAACATCGTGCTCGTGGGTTTTCTCGGGGTTCTCCCGTTTCCTCCCACTTATTTAATTCATTTCTCACATTCACCGTCTCCTTTAGCCAAACTATCATAACCGTGGGACATAAAACTTAAAGATTTCATTTCATTTTTTCCAACTAATGACTACCACATAATATGAGATTTTCTATACCTTAAATATTAAAGATATTCATTACTGTGGGATTTGAACATTTATTCCCATCGTAATGACGTAAACATTCTTGAAAAATATGTCCTTATTTAATCCAGCAGAACACTAATATACCTGTGATTTCTTTTGAGCTATGAAATAATGTCTTTGTCTGCTATTTTGGAAAACGGTTGCAATCAGTGTTTGTTCCAGACATACTTCCAATTTCTTCCTAGAGTCAAGATAAAATAAATCACTCTTGTGCAGGACAGGCTATTCTGTATAGTCCCCTTTCAGAATTTAATTTTGGCCCTTATCCTGGACATTTTCCGAAAGAAAAGTTGATTGTTATAACAAGAACAAAATAAAGTGTTAATAGTTGTCTAACTTCAATGCCGTCTCAATGTAGAAACATTAAGTACACATACAAAATTTAGGCACATCCCAAAGAGAGTTGACTTGAGTTGAGTTTTAAGTTTAACGTACTTTTCAGCAGCGAGGCTATATGAAAAGAGACATACTGATTAACGTGGAATCCGAGCTACATGAGTTGCGGCCGGAAATTGAATCCTGGTTTCCCACGCCATCCTGAAGAGAACTAACTTCTGAAATGTATATCCCTCCTGTCATACACAGACAAGACATAAATGCTCCAATATATATCTTCTGAGACCATTTCACTTAATAATTTAATATTAAATTAATATTCCGTTAACACTCAAAATCTCTGTAGATTGTAACGTGAATTCATAGATCGAAACACATCCATGGGAAAGTAATAAATTGCAACCTAAAGAACGTTGTTTCTGGAGGTACTTCTGATCAGACTTTTATTCATAATAGGTAGCTACTTACAAGACATAACTTTTAAGTTACTTGTTATACAAACTGTTCCTGGAAAATGTTATTTTCTTCCTGGGAAAAGTCTCTGCTTGTAATGTTAGATAAATGCCAAAAAGCTAGGGTTATCCCTATCTTTTGCTTTCTTGTTTTAATAGATCATGAATGTTAATTATTCAATGTTAATACAAGATTAAATATAAATTTATTTAAGTTTGAAGCCATCTTTGGAAAAAGAGAACCAAACTGTTCTTAAATGTTAAAAGCCAAGTAAGTAATTCTTACTGTTAGGTGTGCCGAAAGAAAATATTCAATCTTATAAATTATAAAATTATTTTCTGAATGACGTCATAAAGGAGAGAGTACAGGATGTATCACAAGTCTCAAACATTATATTTAATGAATTTTCGAACACAGCCTGTGAATAAAATTTACGTTACAATCAGAATAATGGGATGGCATGGTTTGTGATCTAACGGATTCTTATCTCGAAAACGAGACGATTGGTAGCGGGGAGTACAATTTTTAAAATTCGAGACGAGATGTGAAACAACAATTCTCGTCTCGTTTTCGAAACGAGTAGAGAAATTTTACGAATCTCGTGTTCAATAGTAGTTTATTTAACGATGTTATAACACACTCATCGTGGACCTGTCGTGATCGTAAAATATTCTAGTAACTTCTAGATCAAATTAAAGAAGGAGATCAGGGTTTATCTTTTGTAAGTAAATTTACAAAACTAGAAGAGACGATAAAGGGGTTCCGAGAATTGAAACGAGACAAGAAGTAATGCTTCGAAAATCAAGACAATGCAAACTCTATACAAAATTTACTAGACAAAACGAGACGAGAAAACCTTATTTCAGTCTCGTCTCATCTAGGGCGAAACTATTAACTAGGTTTTCTATGTGCTCCTTGCTCTTTCTGTGTGATTTGGTGAGAATGAGAGTAAGAAATGATGATATCACACAACGTCCGGTTAAAAATGACTGCTATATAGTGTTTAGTAGTGTTGATTTAGTTCCTTGCGCAATACACATGATTAGGTCAACAATAAAAATGCTTACATGTATTAACCGCTGAAGCACGGTTAAAGTTGGACTGGCTCCATCAATAGAGCAATTGTAATGATATTAGGCAGGGAGGGCACTGTACCACTTGCTCGACAAGGTGACTATTATGTAATTTACAATTGTCTGTTGCTACATGACTACATATGATGTTAATTATACCATAAGACATAATTTTGAAATAAAAATACTACAAACCAAATTGCTGATTGATTATAGATTTGCGCAACGCCCTGACAAAATAGCTGTAGCTTTAAACCAACTAAACTAACGCATGTCTTGAATAGTTAGTGCTAATAAAGTTCTCAAGATAACAAGAAATATCTTATGTATTGTTCCAGAAAAATAGTAAAAACATTTCGGATTTTTTTCTTTCACTTTATTTTCTTTAATTATTATTGAGGAGATAGACTGAAAGTGTTTGAGAACAAGATCCCAAGACGAATATTCCGACCAAAGAGGAACGGGAATGGCGTAAACTTCATAACGACAAACATCACAATTTATACCGTTCATCAAGCATTATTAGGGTCATCAAGTCTAGGAGGCTTAGGCGGGCAGGTCGTGAAGGCAGAAACTAGGAACGCTTTCAAAGTTTAAACTCGAAATTCAATCGGAAAACGACCATTAGGAAGACCTAGGCTAAGATGGGAGGACAACATTAGGATGGATCTCGCAGAAATAGGAATACAGAGTAGAAACTGGATCCAGTTGGCTAAGAACAGAAGTCAATGGAGAGCGTTTGTGAACGCGGCATTGAACCTCTGGATTTCAAAGATCATAGAAAGAGAAATAAATAATTGGGTAGGAGTGGCATAAAGGGAAAGGTGCAGCTGATATTTGTCCGGACACCCAGTCCACCTCTACTGTGTGCGCAAGGAAAGGTGGCTTCTGACAGTTGGATAGAGCAGGTGGAGTATTGGAGGTACTATTGCCAGAGGCTTCGCAACAGAGACAGCAGCTCTGGCGATAAACGTAAGACGTTTAAGAAGTCGTCTCAACTAACGGCAACAGCGCGGTCAGTGACCTTCGTTGCCTAGCAACAGCGTGTAAAAATACTGCTGTGATTGGCGGACAATCCTTCCTCTCGTTTTGTTTACATGTGCAGCTATGTGTCAGAGGCCAGCTTTCAGTAACTAGATAATAAGCACAGGGCACAAATATAAGAATTCTGAAGAACACACTGTGAAATCATGAGAAAGATGAAGAGCCAAAAACACGTCGTTGCATCAACAATATTTCTAAATATATTGTAATCTGAATATGAGTTGCAATTGTGTTACAGTGATAACAGGTTATAATTGCATTCAACTAACATTATCGTAAGATAACCTATATTTGTCTTGATTTGCAGAATCGAAAATCCTTGTAAAAGAAAGGAGATAAAGATAGGGATCCAAAACATTATATTTGAATGAAATGTCCAAAAGTAGATTTGATTTCTTTATGCACTGAAAACGCCATATTTCACATTTATAACTTAATTTATTATAAATATTTTTTTCAGGCTTTGTTCCCCGTGTTCTTCACACTAGCTCAATGCCTTCCACAGTTTGGTGGCCAGTCTGGATTCTCGACCCCAATCCCAATCATTCGACAGGATACTCAAGTTAACTTCGATGGAACATATCAATACAGGTAAATCTATTTCTATTAGAAGTCTTGAATTATTGATTGATCAACGTCCAGGTCAAACTGTTTAAGCTAGAAACTTGAAAGTTTGAATATGGATAGTATTTGTGACATAGGTACCACTAAGGAAGCATTTTTGGAAATATGACGGGGAAAGGAGAGAGACGGGGTGTTTTTCTTCCTGGCTTTTTTCTTCTCTTCTTAAAAAAAACAAAAAAAAAAACGCTGAAACACCTGTCTAAATATTTTAAATGGAAAGTCCACATACCGAATTTCACGTCTCTACCCTTCCGAGATTAGGAGACTTGGACATATTCTTCTCTACATACGTATAAAAGAATAAGTTCTGAGTTATGCACAGGATTTGTGAAATAAGCTATCACTAAGGAACGATTTTTGGAATTCGACGGGGAAGGTATGGCGATTATTATAGAAAAATGCCAACATCTCCGAATCTCTGAAAAGTAGACTCATAAAATTTGGTATTTTGAGTTCCCATTTAAAATAATTAGATACGTGTCTCACCGTTATATATAGTACATACTCGTATAATGTACTATATTAGATTCTTATACAGTAGCGTACGCAGGAATTTATTTCGGGAGGGGTCCAAACTCAATATGAGGGCATTTTATATTAAAATTCCTAAAATTGCCCCTAAAATTAGGCTAAATTTACACAAAAGTCGAAATTTCGGGAGGGAGGGAGTCCAGGACCCTCAGGACCCACCCCATGCGAACGTCCCTGTCCTTATAAATACATTGGATAAACAGCTTGTTTATAAATCCATGCCCTGTTTTGTTATTCACGAAACTAGATTTGCAGCTATTCTAAAAAAACTTATTACTTACGTCAGAACACTTTTTTATCCACATATGTGTATCTTATTACAGCACAAATCACTTCTAGCTAAATTCAGTTTCATCCTTTCTGTTTACTGATATATATAGACTTATCATCGCTCTAGCTTCAGTAAACATATTCGCTTAGTCTTGCACGTAACATACGTCTACGCTTTCCTTGCCTCTGCGTCACTTGCCAAATGTAGTCGATGGTGGACGATGTCTTCTAAAACGTATTTACTTTAAACACGTGATGTACACTCATGTCCAAAATTATTGTCGCATATCTATAAATGTCTTCTTGTAACAATATAATTTGAAAATGATTTCGCAGGATAGTTTTAATACTGATACTATATGCATAATCGGGAAATGCATATTTGTGGTAAATTTCATAGGAAAAGAATTATAAATACAAAAATTAGAATGGGTAAAACAAAATGTTGCTAAATGTACAAGAAGGTTTTATTTTCGTTTTATTGTTCTTATTTACTATTCTTTTGACATGAAATTTGCCACATACATGTCTTTGCCGATTTATACACATACTAACATCATAAGAAATACCGGGCAAATTCGTTATCAAATTATATTCCTACAACAACATATTTATAGATATGCGACAATAATTTTGGACATGAGTGTACACATGGTTACATCCAGCATGGTGTGAAAACACATAAAATCTCACAATATTCATTGGTGTAGAGGAAAAATGTTAATAGATAGTCAGAAACAGACTTTTTAATGTGGATTCCTCTCTTGAAACCATAAGCAATAGATTTATCGCTTTTGCTTTCAATATTGGTTTGGTGGCTATAGACTGGATATTGCCGTAGTTGGATACTTTACATTTTTCTCTTACTCCTCTTCTTCTTTCTTTTTATATTAAAGAGTAATAGTATATCTGCCTTCATAATTTATTTCAAGGACATTAGCTGTTTTATTTCCGGATAATCTTACATTTCAATCCAGCTTCCTCGAATGCTGTTCATTCTAGCTTTCACACTCAATTAAAAATAAAATATGATAGAAGAAAAAAGACACTTTTAATTAGTAGTGTTACAGTTTCAGCAATAGTTAGAATATATCATTGTTTTCATCAGACACATTATGAAATAAAATCTTAATGCTACAGCTTTTATATCTAAGAAAATGATTAGAGGTATTTTCTAATACTGAATGAAATCTTGTCTTTCATTTTTAACAATTTTTAATTGCATACAGATCTCAATTTCAATTTTGGTACAATTCGCCATAAATCTCCGTACGTGGAGGTATAGAATGTACTTAAATGTGCCTAAAGAAATAACTAAAACTTTCACATTAACACTACAAGTTTTAAATCGTTTTAATACATTAATCTGTATTAATAAGATACGTAGCCATATTTTCCTATAATTGTAAGTTTGATTGAGCATTTGTTATTCATTTGGTAAGCAAATGGTGACAGAGTTGGCTTTTGAAGTGGTTCTTTCTGTACTCATTTGATAGTATAATACAATCCACATCAAACACAATGTGTATGATTATCAAAAACACCAGTATGATAATAGCTGAATCTCAAATCAATAAAAAGAGAAAAAAAAGGTTTTGTGCAATCCTCTAAAAAAAACGATATTTTCATATTGAACTTTTTCTTTTTTAAGCACAAGATATTATGAATTTTTGCTTCACTAAGGACAATTGGGTATACAAGGATGGGTTGAAAAGCTCTCAGCCTCACCAAGAAAACAAGTAGATAGGAACCAAAGCTTGGTGCTTTTATTCAACATATTCCCCTTGTAGTGCAATGCACTTTTCACATCGCTGCTGCAGTGCTTGCAGGCCAGGCAAATAGAAGTCGGATGAATGCTCTGCAAACTAGGCCTCTGAGAAATAACGTCATCGGCGCCATTGAAATGCGTTCCCTTTAAAAATATTTTCAATTTAGGAAATAGATAAAAGTCTGATGGAGCCAAATCAGGCGAATAACGTGGATGCTCCTGTATTTGAAACCATAGTTTCGGAATCAATTTTGCCGCGACCTTCCACATACCCAAGTCTTCATGGATAACTAATGCCCAGTGTGTCCTCTATATGTTTTAGCGGGATTCAGAGATTGTCGAGAATCATCCGGTGAATGGCGTCGATCTTTTCGGGAGAGGTCACTGAAATTGGTCTGCCACTCTTTGGATCATCGTTCAAACCAAACTGCAAACGTTTGAAGTTTGCTGCCATTTCTTCACAGTGACATACGATGGTGCCTTGCCGCCAATGTCGTGACAAGGTAGTTGTGGATCTCCTCCGGCGAGAGTCTCTTTAGGAAGAGGTATTTAATGAATGCACTGTGATCAAATTTACTAATTTCTGCGACATGTGCTCAGAGCTGAAATTTACTAATTTGGACCTGAAAAAAATTGGTTTAGTCAAACCAAATTTTGCACATTAGCTTCACAAATTATAAGCCTCATAAACGTATATAACTTTTATATCTAGCTTTGTTTAAACGTGGGTAGGCTGAGAACTTGTCAACCTCGTATAGTGCAGATTGTTACAAATATACCTAGGTATTCGTACTAATTACTCACGGTGCTACCTGTAAGATTTATACATGCAAAATTATTTCTATATTTACAGCATGGACGTTCGGTACTTAGAATCTCAGGTACTTAACGGTGGACAGTGTTCGTAGTTTGAGGGAAATCTCCCGAATCTAACTAATTTAGGGAAATTTCGTAATTAAATTTAGCAAAAAGGGGAAAAGGGATTTTTTTTCAAAAGAACGTGAAAATCCAGGGAAATTCTCACGCTTGCTAATTGACCAGTATGAATTTTTAAATTTTTCTTTGTTCGTCACTAATAAACCCATACCGTAACCCAAATAACCATACCCATAATAACCCAAACGATAGCAGTAGTGTTTATGTGTGTGCGTGTGTTCAAAGTAGTATAATTTGCACTCGTGGTTGACAAGTGAAGAAAAAGCTAAAAAGATAGGAGCGAAAAGCAAATGAACAAAACAAATGTGATTGGCACTTACTTCAATATAGCTAAATTTAACTTATCACATCTTCCGTCTTAAAAATTGGATAATCAACGAGCTAGTGAAAACTCGAAGTACATAGAAATACGTAGGAAATTTCCAAGTCAATTCTAATAAGGTAAAAGGAAACAAGTTATTCTGTGACAAATTTCTGATATTGCTATGTACAGAGCTTCCGTCCATGGACTTTTGTCAAATATACGTTATTTCTTTGTTAAAGATAAACATGTTCACTCAGAAGGATTAATGAGGGCTTACAAATCTAGGAAGAAATAATTCTACACTTAATTTTTTTGACCAATCGCTCAGACATCTATCCGGGTACTAAACCTAAATGCCGGCGAAAAGTTGCTATCTAACGTTAAATGAAGTACATATACGTCAGGCTAATTTTATTTGTGTAGATACTACTATATTTTAGACTTTAAGAATTTTATTTACATAAAGGAACGGCAATTTACCCTTAAATCTAATATCGTGTGGATCTCATTAACTGAGCGACTCGGAGAAAGACAATGATAAGTACACCTTCCTGTGAAATTGAGCTATTAGGTGGATTGGGTTGAGATCCAAGCACAGAATAATATGTAGGTAGTTTTATCTTGAAAATGTACCTGAAGATGGTAGAGAAATGATGTTTAGTATATCATTGCATTGCTTTGAATGGAAATACTTTTTTTTTATTTTCCAATTCACTCGAAAGTTAGAAAAATGTCACTTATGATTCTCTTCCCCCGAGCTGTTCAATTCTAACGTATAAAGATATAAAAACAAGCATGTGGAAAAAGATGTTGAGGAGAAAAATTCATAAAATACCATCATCAACACTTCATTTTTGTATATTAAGGGAAACAAAAGCAATTTACACACACTATTGCTTAAGCACGGCTGAAGAAATTGAATCTCTTCCACCCAGCCCCCGCCAAGTGAACTTTGTGGTGGACAAACACCGTGTGCGTGGGTTTTCTCGGGGTTCTCCCGTTTCCTCCCACTTTCTTCATTCCACCATTTCACTCATTTCTCATAATCACCGTCTCCTTTAGCCTAACCGGCATAACCGTGGGACGTAAAACTCAAAGATTTCATTTCATTTTTTTGAATCTCTTCCACAGCTAGGTCATTTAGAGTAAAGGAGGCGGATTATTACGGAAAGTTAATGCTTATGAAATAATTTGTGGAATGAGATAGTCAAAAGAAACATGAGAACCTATAGTAAGCCTACGGAAACGATGTTATTGACTAGAGACACCATACACTAGAACTCTTCTACCACTGAGACCCCGTGTCCCATAGCACGAATATGGATTTCAGTAAAATAAATAAATAAATAAAATTAAATTAGAAAATAAAAAAAAGACTTTTATCTAACATTACAATCATTAAAAGTAACATTTAAGTAGTGAGAAAATTAAAATGCAATGAAAATGTCGCAAATATAGGAAGCAACATCGCACCCACGGAGGGTCACCGGGTCCTGACCACCCAAACTTCTTCACTTAATATATTACATTGTACACATTCACAATAAAACTTAACAGAGAAATTATTGATGTAGCATGAAAATTTGATCTTACACTTCATCTGCACTTTTTCTTTTATAACAACATTCTAGTTCTATCATTTTTTTATAAAAATATAGTTGGAAATATTTTACAATTACTTATTGTCTTTTCGAGGCTTGTAGCATTGGACACCCCAAACTTGGACCTCCCAACAAAAATTTCTTGATGTACGCCCGGTAAGAAGTATATATTTAAAACGCTAGGAACAGTGTTCGTAGGTTGAGGGAAATTTCGTAGGTAAATTTAGTGAAAAGGGATTTTTTCGATAAATCATGAAATACGAGGGAAATTCTCGCGCTGACTAATTGACAAATGTAAATGCTTAAAATTTTCTTCGTTCTTCAGAAATAAACCAATACAATTGCAATAGTTTGTGTGTGTGTGTATGTTCAAAGTAACCCAATTTGCACCCACTGCTGGCTCTGTGTATTTGTGTGTATTTTTGTGAAAGAAAAAAAAAGTTAAGGAAAAGTTAAAAAAAGCAAAATGTAAACGAATGAAACAAGTGCGATGGTTCTTCCTTTAACATAGCTAAATTAATCTTATGACATAATTTCTGTCATAGGAATTGGACACTGAAGAACTAGGGAAAATTTCATAAGGAAAGGGAAAGTTTTGAGTCAGTTGAGGGAAATTTTCTTGCCGAAGCCTACAAACACAGACTATGAAGTATAAGATATTTAGGCACGTATTCGCTACTTTGAATTCTCATCAATTATAGAAAGTTGTACCATAGTAATAGCGTAGTATTATTAAGTTGGTTTGATTTGAATGTCCAATAGACATTCAATAGCCAATTCTAAATCTACGGGTATTTTTGTGAAATGATGAAAGAAGACTCTGCAGAAGGAATGCCCGCAGGATCTTTTTAAGGTTAGTGTAAAGGGACAAGTTTGCCTATAGATGTCACTGCTGTCTTCGTATCTCTCCCATGTATTTTTTACCTTTCATGAAAATTTACAATTTCTTCTATAAATTTCAACCTAGCGACTTGAAATTTTTTAGAGAAGGAACTTCACAACCTATTAAAGGAACAGTATGTGCCGATTTTTTATTTAGAATTTTCTTCATTGTTGAAACAGTTCGATTGTTAAAGGTTTGGATATCCATTTCAACAATCAAGCCATTTCAACAATGAAGAAAATTTTAGATGAAATATCGGCACGGATTATTACCTTCGATAGATTACGAAGTTCCTTTTCTAAAAATTTGAAATCTGTAGGTTGAAATTTGTAAGACAAATCGTGAATTTTCGTGAAATATAAAAAAATACATGGGAGAGATGCGACGACTGTAGTGCCATCTATCGGTAAAGCTTGTTCCTTTAAACCAACCTCATGGAAAGGGTGACTGAGGGGAAAATAAAGCCGACACACAAGCGCAATCCATAGCCTCTACGTAATATGCAAAACCATTTATTTACGCACGTTGTTTATTAACTCCAGTAATAGTATGTGAGTAAGCAAATCTAGTATGTTTTGGCATACACTTAGAAGAATAGATTTATGTTCTAAAGTCCAAGGGAGGACAATTCCTCATATTGCCACAGCACTGGATTCAGTGCTCGTCAGTTACAATAAACTGTCCACCTCTTGTGTTCACACACTTTTGAAGAGCTCAGTCAAATTTTTGCCTCTAGAATTTCTAATTCAAATGTGCTAAATTACCAAAAAGTAATTTTAATTCTTGCTAGGAGAAGTTGCCTGTTTTTACCATTAATTCTACCATGTTCACGAGCTTCATTAAAAACTATTGCAAAAAGAACTAAATATTACTAAATTTGAGAATACCTAGGAGCAGTGGCGTATTTACGATTTTGTTTTCGGGGAGAGCTTTGCTAACTTTATTCCTGGAAATATAAAAATTCTGCAATATCTTTCATTTACTTTAAAATAATAAACAAAATTTCAGGAAGGGGGGACTTACGACCGGAAGCTCCCCCTTAAATACGCCACTGCCTAGGAGCAATTAAAAATGTGTGAAATCATTCCATTTTTGAAGAGCAAATGCAATATGAACAGTTTCTATAAGCTTTACATTGATTGATAGAGTATTGGACATTAAGGAAAAATTTATAAGTAGCTTGTGAAATTATTCGATTGTAGATGGTGCGACTGATTAATAATTCGACGTAGTGTAAAATTGTACAATAAACTACATAACCAGTGTTGCTAGTTTACTGCCAATCAGTGTTGCCATTTTTAAGTACTTATTAGCTCGTAAAAAATATGTATTTTAGCTATTACCTATAGTTTTGGTGAATTCTGGACTCATTTTTGCCATTTTCTACCTCTTTTACCTCTACTGATAGTTAAATACACTGCTCCACAAAACTTAAGCAACCCGAGAGAACGTGGTATAAGTGACGTGTGGGGCAACACTGGTTAGTGGCATACACATACACAGAGACACACAGGCAAGGCGAGCACCAACTATCGCATAAGCAGCACCGTTGTAAGCGCAGTGAACAACTTATGCCATGAGGCGTACACCACAGCCCAGTAGTGTCCGAGGCTCCAAGCATTGAGTTAGTGGTTCTTGTGTGGGGTACACACCTTGCAATGGTTGGTAGACGACATTTGAGTGACTTTGACCGCAGGCGAATAATTCGGCGGTTGGAATTGGGCCGATCGCAAGTGGAAGTGGCGCAGAAATTCAACGTGAACAAAAGTGTTGTGTCGAGGCTGTGGAGTCGCTTCCAAAGTGGAGGTGAAGACGTCATGGAGGAGGCCGTCCGAAGAAGACGTCGGCCGTCGAGGACCGATTTCTTACAATTTCTGCCAAACGTAACCGTCAAGCTTCATGCTCTCAACTGGCCAATGAGTTGTTTCAGGCTACAGGACAACGCGTGAGTCGTGAAACTGTTCGCCGGCGGCTCAATAGAGCAGGACTGTATGCAAGAAGGTCTTTGCTGTGTGTGCCATTGAAACTGGAGCACAAACGTGCGCGTTACACATGGTGTCAGGAACATCTTGCATGGGGGAAACGCCAGTGGGCGCGTGTTATGTTCTCCGATGAGTCAAGATTCAGCCTGTCGTCATATTCTGGTCGAACTTTAGTGTGGAGAGAGCCAGGAACACGCCATCATCCAAACTTCATTGCTGAACGGCCATCCTATGGCTGTGGTTCCATTATGGTGTGGGGTGGAACTATGCCGAATGGGAAAACGGACCCATATTGTGCAACATGGCACTTTGTCGTCACAACAGTACCGGGATGAAATTCTCAATACACATGTGCGCAATTTCAGCGGAGCATTTGGCCCAGACTTCCTGTTCATGGATGACAATGCCCGCCCACAGCGTGCACATCTTGTGTCCGAGTATCTGGAGAGCGAAGACATTACGCGTATTGCATGGCGTGCATATTCGCCGAATTTAAATCCCATCGAGCATGTGTGGGATGCTCTTGGGCGGCGAATAGCGCAGCGCAGTCCACCAGCACGCACTCTCCTTCATCTGCAAACAGCTCTCCTCGAGGAGTGACGCCATCTGCCGCAAGACTTGATCAACACTCTGATTTGCAGCATGGAGTCCAGATGTCGTGCTTGTATAGCTGTTCGTGGTGGTCACACGCCATATTGACTGCCTATGCCCTCGCACAATCCAGCTTCACCTGTTGAGGTATCGTTATGCTGAACTTTTGGTCACTCTGTACATCCTAACTGTATTGTTCGTCTTTACTTGTGTTGCATTGTGCATCTGGACCGTTTGTTTGTTCATTATACTTGGTGCAATGATCGTGTCGTCTTATTTTCTGCCACTTTCATCGAGTTGCTTAAGTTTTGTGGAGCAGTGTATTTTTAAATTAATACTTCTTTAAATAAATAAATAAATAGAAACAAAATAGATTATTATTTCCGATTTTAGTAATTCTAGAGCTTGCAGTAGTTCTTACTTACATTGGCACACAACAATACTTTACGAGAATTGTACTTGCTTAGGTGTCACGGTGTAATGAAAAATTGGCATTTTCCATTTTTCAATGGCTAATTTGAACGAGTAGTTAATTTGAGGGAGGGGTTTCGAGTGTATTTTTTAAATGTTTTTTTTTTTTTTTTTTTTTAATGTTGCGATAGACTAACAACGCACCGATATAAGCCAAGATTACATCAAAAATAGAGAAGAAAGAATATACTTAATTCAACGAATATTTAGCATTTCTACCCAATGAAGTACACAAATCATATTGTAAATATGTTGTTTAGAGTATGAATTAAGTGTGGAAGTTTTATATCTGAGAATGTCAGCAAAAATATTACAACATGCTTTGGGTGATAACAGTATAACTACGAAACATTTTGCTTGGTTTATTGTTAAATTCTATTAGGTATAATTTTATAAGAGCTACCGATTTAGCAATAAATTTAACCGTAATTTTATGAGTTTAGCCATATCTTTTTAAATAGATTTTGAGTATCATTTACCTGCTTTCTTAATTCACTTGTTGGCAAAATGGGCTTAATTCCCAATGATGGTTGTGCACACACGCCATACTACAATAGTTTCCTAAATTTTTGTTTACTATTTTATTGAAATTGCGTTTGGAGTTGTTATTAAGCCCAAATAGAAAGTTTTAGCGCTCATTCGTGGCTAAGCGGTTAGCGTACGCGCCTTTGGCGTGGTAGACCCGGGTTCGATTCCCGGCTGGAGCTCATGTGGTTCGGATTCCACGTTAATCAGTAGTCCATGTCTCATATAGCCTCGCTGCTAAACGAGAGGGTAAACTTAAATCAACTCAACTCAGAAAGTTTTAGGAACTTAGTCCCTATAAAACGAAACCCCATACCTCTATGTTATTGCTATTTACTTCAATGTATTTTAGTAACCGTTAGATGTAGCAAATTCATCCTCTAACTTTCTTTATCTTCACATGAAAACGGACTTTGAAAAGTGAGGACTACACAAACTTTGCGTGTCTCACGAACATATTTGTTATTAACTTAAAATTGCTTTTTTCGGTTGGTGTTCGGAAATAGTCGGCTCCAGGGCCCCAAAAGCCTTAATCCGCTAGTTACTCTATTGTGGCCAGAAGAGTGAGAATTATACCATTTCCGATTTTAATAATGACCTATGTCTATAGAGAAAACACAATAGAACATAGCAAGAAAAAATGCATATGGATTCATTATTGCAAGGACAGATGTCATCTGAACGAATACATTCGACACAGAATACTTAGTTTATGTTCAATATAGAATTAGAAAGATGGATGTAAATTTCAATCTAAATATTTCGTTCTTTGTAGGTCAATAGTTTTCTTATCTATATAACGTGACAAGCTTGGAAAGAAATTACTATTTAAACACTTAGCCTATAATTTTTTAAATGTTAATTTTATTACGGGCTACCAAATAGGCCAATGCTCAGAAAATG
This sequence comes from Thermobia domestica, assembly GCF_964235325.1. Taxonomy (NCBI): domain Eukaryota; kingdom Metazoa; phylum Arthropoda; class Insecta; order Zygentoma; family Lepismatidae; genus Thermobia; species Thermobia domestica. The sequence continues at coordinate 253,576,146 of NC_137458.1, read as the reverse complement.
ACCAGTTGCAACTTTCAAAATATACAACAAATTACTGCCATCTGTTAGTTTATTGTTCATTGATATGCTGAATAATATGCTGATATATAATATGCTTAATAATTTTTTTTGTATTATAATGTATATAATGAGGAAACTCCCTTAAGTATAACCGTACATTGTCGAAATCTGATCTCATTAATCGCTACCAAACTCAAAATGTTCCACTGATATGTTATTTAATATTACCCCGCTTGTAATACGCCATTTTTAATTGTACGTAACGTCATGTATTTGGTGTACTTTTCCTTAGATACGTCTTTCATCAACCTCAACAGTTAAAAGTTCTGAATAGGGCATGAGGTGCAGAATTGGCATACAATCTTACATACACGTGTACTACACGTAAATTAATCATGTGCATTGTATCTTATCTTCTTTACCCATTGCACTGTATTTTTGTAATGTCATAGCTATACTGACGTTCCTTCTAAGTTTATGGTCAATCTATGGCGAATCTATAGATTTCTACCAAACACTTTAGGTTCTATATGCGACTAAAGAAATTCAAATATACTTACATATACACTCTCTGTACATAGACACATATGGTAGAAATTTTGCCTTCCTTTTATATTCACCACTGTCGTGCAGTAAGAAACAAATATGGTAGATTAGGAAAGTATACCTATTCACATCGAGGAAATTCTTCCGTTACCCATTGGCCTGACGTACTTGAATGTATTATTTTTAAACGCAAGTTCATTAGTGGTTTGACAATCTTCACACTTAAGGTTCTTGTTTCGCAATGTTCTGTATCATAATCAATGCATCATGGTTTGCTTTAGTAGCCACTTTTCGCAGACTTGAAATTACTGGTTGTGTATTTTTATATGGAGACCTGGATTCAATTGTCGATGGGAGCTCATGTGATACGGATACCACCTTAAGCTATAGGTCTCCGTCTCATATAACCAATGCTGAAAAAAAACCTAAATTCCTATCTAACTAATCATCTTGCATGCTTTATTGTATAACATTTAACACGGAGTTTCGCTGAAGCATGTAAAAAAGTTAAGTATATATCAAATACCAAGTAACAGTATGCTTTACTATGGAAAACCTGACACAGTAATTCGAAAAATGAAATGAAATCTTTAAGTTTTATGTTCCACGGTTATGCCGGTTAGGCTAAAGGAGACGGTAGTGATGAGTAATGAATGAAATGGTGGAATGAAGAAAGTGGGAGGAAACGGGAGAACCTCGAGAAAACCCACGCACACGGTGTTTGTCCACCACAAAGTTCACTTGGTGGGGCTGGGATCGAACCCAGGACTCCAAGCACCAGAGGTGAACACTCTACCACTGAGCCACCGTGGCCCCACAGTAATTCGATGTATTACATCAGCATCACTATTATATATCACTACGAGGGGAGGTCGTGTGGATGTGCACGAAACAAGAGTTGAGACTTTCTCGTCTCGAAAACGTATGGTAAGAAGTATTCTCGTCTCGAAGAAAATGTATACTAATTTGTTTGTATTGGAAGAGTTGTCACGTCTTCAAAATTTTGTCACGCCTCGTCTTGTGCTCAACTCCATTCATGTCTATATGGGAAATAGAAAAATATCACTAAATTCCTTTAAATTCATCAAATGGAACGAGGGTTTTCCAAAACCTACGGTACCTGTTACATTCTGCCAAAATTTCTGTTAAATTGTATGCAATGTAGACGCTCATTATATTAATTGTGATGTACCACAAGGGCTACTAATTTCTAAAGTTGCGTGCAATCACCTAAAACCTGTTGTGTCTTGTTAAAAAATGTAGTAATCTTTTTGTTAAATTTCATGCTGTAATATGAATTGAAATAAAACTTGCACGTGCATTCCCCCCCCCCCTTCGTTGTAAATATACACTATCTAAAATGAGAAGCTAGCTCCCTTTGGGGCTTAAAAGAAAGCAGAGCTTTGCAAAAAGCAATAGTTTAAGTCGATTTTCGATAGGTTGAACAAAAAGGATTCACAAAGCAAAACAATATAGCATTTGTCAAGTAGGGAAGTAAACAGAAATCAGGAGGAGAGAACTTTTCTTTTTCCTGCTTAGAACTTGCGACCCTCTTTAAAATACTCCCCGTTCTATGTATCAGCGTTGTCAGATGTAAAGAATATTGTCACGTGCCACTTTGAAGAGTTTCAGTGTAATTGGTTATTTTGGTAGTTATTGGTGCACCCCCATGAGATAATCCTGGATCCGGTCCTGCATGTATAGACTGTATTACAGAGAATCTATAACTTTGTCTTAAAAACTATTTGAGAGAAACTTAACCTCTTGTCAGTATCAAGGTTGTATTAAAGTAAATACAACTCAATATCCATGCTATCACTGGTGTACGCAGAATTTTTTCAGGACATTAGTGATTTTTGTATTAATGCCTTGCTACAATAAATGTTTATATTTTTCGTAATATCTTGCTATAGGGGATTTTAAAATCCTAGTCACATTACGTACGACGCTGCGTGCTATAACAATTACAGTTAATTCCTACAATATTCCTTGTATTTCTTTCAGTTATGAAACAGGAAATGGCATTGTAGCACAAGAGTCTGGTTACTTAAAGAACCCTGGCCAAAAGGACTTAGAAGCCCAAGTGGCACAAGGCTCTTATTCTTACACAGCGCCTGATGGTACACCAATCACAGTAACCTACATTGCTGATGAGAATGGATTCCGAGCGGAAGGAGCCCATCTTCCAACTCCTCCACCAATCCCTGAAGCTATCCAGAAGGCTCTTGACTTCATTGCCCGACAGGGGCCTCAGCAGGGTCAACAAGGAGGTTTCCAGAGGCCAGGAAACAGACCTTTCTTCAGAAGATAATTCCAACATTTTCTCTCAAAATATAATTTTATTCATAATGCATGCCATATAAAATGTATCCACTACACTCTACATATCACGTGCACTCTGATATGGTAATGTGTAGTTATTATAGGGTTGGTTGAGTCTCACTATATGTGAAGGTTATACATATCAATGTCTCCTGATTGTATTAGGTTTATAAAAAAATGGATGTCATAATGCTATAAAATGTGTTTTGCTTTGATAGCTGCCTAATGTATGTATTATCGTTTTAGTAATACTAAATATTATAATTTAAATATAAAAGTAATATATTATGTATTTTGTAAGTATTTTTTCTACGAAAATATATATATATTTGTACTGTAGATATTTTTTGTATTGTGAAGATAAAATCAAAAGAAAAGAAGAAAATTGTTTATTTTTTAAATAATTTTTCAAAAGAAAAATAAGTAACTTTATTATTTTTTTCTAGAACATAGCCAAACTGTAGATATTTTTTGTATTGTGAAGACGAAATCGAAAAAAAAGACGAAAATTGTTTATTTTTTAAATAAATTTCTAAAAGAAAAATAAATATGTTTATTATTTTTCTAGGATATAACCAAACTACTTTACTCCCAGCGGCAGTGCAGAAACAACTCTAACATTGCATTGAATATAGTATTTTAAATACAGCAATTCATGGCACGTACTGCTCTTATGTAGTCTACCATAGGCAACTAATTTTATATATTTCTTCTACATTTTTAAATCAATAATTTTGAAATTTATTGTCTTATTCCATTAGTTTTCTAAGATGGAATCAGTAGATGCTATGGGAACCCCCTTGTAACTATACGGTTGGCGTAACACGCCTTCTGCACAGGAGATCTAGGTTCGATTCCCGGTAGAAGCTTATGCAGTTGGGATTCCACATTAAACCATAGGTCCGCATTTTATACACTGATCACCAGTTGAATTAGAGACAACTACCCAATACCATGTAGCACAACCTTTCGCTCTGATAACAGCAGCAACCTCCTCCCGTGTCATGGACTCCAAGAGGTGCCTGAAGTGTTGTTGTGACATCTCAATCCATATCTGATAGGATGATAAGTCCCAAGACTTTTTTACACATTTTTATCTATTTTCGTCTATTGATGTTTAGCACAGATATATCTAGTCTTGGGACCTATCATCCTATCACACACATTACATGTAAGCGCCAAATTGGACTCCACATATGCGAAAAGCACTGATCCTTTATTTTTTGTATGATAGTATCATACGGGATATGTTTCTGTTTTTAATCAAAGAGCGCCTATAGAGCGAAATAGTGTGTAAATCGAAATCTATGGTTCTTGGAACCCGGAGGTTCAATGCTTCATTCACAAGAGCTCTCCATTCACTTCTATGCTATGCCAACTGGATCCATTTTCTATTTTATATTCTTCTTTCTGTGAAAAAAAATGAAATAATTGAGTTTTACGACCCACGGTTATGCCGGTTAGGCTAAAAGAGACGGTGATTATGAGAAATGAATGAAGGAAGTGGGAGGAACCGGGAGAACCCCGAGAAAATCCACGCACACGGTGTTTGTCCACCACAAACTTCACTTGGCTCTTCTTTCTGTGAGATCCGTGTTAATATTTTCCTACTATTCCCGCCTAGGTCTTCCTAATGATCTTTTTAGATTTAGTTTCCAGTAAACATTTTGAAAGTATTTCTACTTTGTTCCATTCTGTCTACAAGACCTACCAGACCTTTCTAGACTTAAAAGCGCTAATAATGTTAGGTAAATATTACAAATTATCGAGTTCTTCGTTATGATGTTTCCAGCATTCCCCATACTCGTCCCTCTTTGATTCTAATATTCGTGGAAGGATTTCATTTTCAAATACTTTTTGTCTGCGCACTTTCTTCAAAGTAAGCGACCATATTTAACAACCGTATTGAATAGTAGACATAATTATCGTTCTATATAATTTAAATTTCAAATTCCTCGACAGAATTCGTAGAAAGAAAAGATTTTGGATTGAATAATAACTCTAATTCCCTGTTTGTAGTCGATGTTTGATTCCTTCTACATATGCGTTTGGTGTATTAATGTTGATCTTGCGCTGTGTTGTTAATGATAATTATTCGCTACAATAATTGTTTCTTAGGTTCGTTCTTGCATTGAAATTCGATAAAATGAACAGGTTAGAAAATATTAGGAAAACTTGCCAGTATACGAAATAAAAGTTAGTGTTGATTGTCGAAAGCATAGATGATTAGAAGGAAACGTAGCTGTTCCTCTGAAAAAATTGGGAGAAAGAACTTGCAGTACACAATGGAGTCCCACTAATAAGAACTAATTTGGACCGAACTCTGTTCCGATTAACCGGAATACAGAGGCGGATCCAGGGGGGGTGCGATCGGGGCGATCGCCCCCCCCCCCCCCCCGCAGAAGAGGAAACTTTCTTATTTTATATATATAAATAAAACCAATCCCAAAGTTTGGAGCCGTTAAAAGTAACAGTATGACAACCCATCGCCCCCCAGAAGTCAGTCCTGGATCCGCCCCTGCCGGAATAAGAGTTAAATCTCGGTTGAAGCGGATGAACGCGTCTATTGTGTTGTAATACATAGAATATAGTACTTCAAAAGACGGTTTTCTGACCACAGTATATGTACTGAACTGGAAAAATGTTTAAAATGTTGAAAAAACTTGATGCCTTTATTCTATTTCAAACTTTGTGTAATTGTCGTAATGTGGCTTAACGCCTAAATACAGGGTACAGGTATCAAAGGGGAAAAAACTGTATTTAACGAAAGTTAACTTTGTTTTCTACGAATACATGGACCCGTTTTCATCCGTTTAGTTAATTTTCTAAAACTGGGTATTTTCGCCATACTACTACTACTACTACTACTACTACTACTACTACTACTACTAATAATAATAATAATAATAATAAAATAGGCTAAGTTTTTCCTACCGGACTTGTTCGAATTAAACGTGTTCGGATTACCATGACTCCACTGTGGTTGTTTTCTTTATATACTATGTACTGTGTTGTATGACTTATGAAGATCCTAAATTTTAAAATTGTGAACAATAAAAAGAGATACAAGGAAATAAACCTTTTGTGGATCATTAAATTTAGAATTTAGAAAATCTCTTGTCCAGATATTTCCTTTGTGATACTATAGATATGAAGCATAAGTATGGACATCATGTAAAATTGATCAGACACAATTGAATTTTTTTAAAATTTGAATATTAAGAAAAGCGAGAATGATTAGCTGAATGCAATTTTAAACTAACCAGGGGTACTGTGCAGGGGTGCATTAATGGGGAGGGAGGAAGCCCCGGATGTGCACTCCCTTCCACAACTTCATAATTCAATATATATTTATACGCTTTCTCAGAGCGATGTAGCATTAAAATTTGGTCTTACATTTCATGTGTACCTTTTCTCTTATAGAAACAATCTAATTCTATTAGTCTTTTCTGAAAATATAGGTGGAAGTATTTTAAAATTACTTCCCGTCTTTACGGGACCGCGGTGGCTCAGTGGTAGATCGTTCACCACTGGTACAGAGGTCTTTGGTTCGATCGCAGCTCACGCCAATTGAGCTTTGTAGTGGACAAACACCGTGTGCTTTGGTTTTCTAGGGGGTTCTACCGTTTCTTACACTCTTCATTTCACCGTTTCCATTCATTTCTCATCATCACCGTCTTCTTTAACATAGCCGGCATAATCGTTGGACGTAAAACTTAAAATATTTCATTATTTTTAATCGTCTTTTCGGGTGCAGAATAATAGCCGTTCAATACTACATAGACGTGGTGGTTTATAGTACTAGACCCCGCACAACAGAAATTTCTGGGTGCCCTTTTAGTACTGTGTTTAATAGGAAATAAAAAACAGTGCTGAAGAGAGTTAAAAAGATAAACTGAAAATTGTTACGAAATTATTTGAGAAGAAATGGTTGTATAGAAACGTGATTGAGATTATGGTTAAATATTAATTGACGAGAGTAAGATCCTTTAAAAAAAATCTGCGATATTAACAGCGTCTAACGAAACCACAACTGTCCGAAAATAAGACAGATTACTAATCAATAGATAGCATTGAGCTAAACAATATGGTATCGGTGGGTGTAATTCCTCATACGAAGATTTCGAGAAACTCTACTTATATATATATATATATATATATATATATATATATATATATATATATATATATATATATATATATATATATATATATATATATATATATATATATATGAAGCTAAAGTTTGATGCTGCAGAATAATTACGCTATCTATTAGGGTGAAACTGATATATACTGAAGTAAACTTTCTTCAAATTTTTCAATATCATACTATCAGCATTTCAATACATGTTATGGTTAATTACTTATAGGCCTAGACCAAAAATTTGATTAATAATTTAATTTTTAACTATCGATTGGTTGATTAATTTAATAATGACGTCAGCAGCGAGAATATTTGGCCATGTCACTTTTTAAACCATAAGGGGCCGCGGTGGCTGAGTGGTAGAGCGTTCACCTTGGGGTCCCGGGTTCGATCCCAGCCCCTACCAAGTGAACTTTATGGTGGACAAACACCGCGTGTGTGGGTTTCCTCGGGGTTCTCCCGTTTCCTCCCACTTTCTTCATTCCGCCATTTCATTCATTACTCATCATCACCGTCTCCTTTAGCCTAACCGGCATAACTGTGGGACGTAAAACTTAAAGATTTCATTTTTAAACCATAATACTTAAGTCAATAGATCAATAGAGCGTACCGGATCACCGAAATGGCATATTTGAGGGTGAACTATCATCCGTAGTTTCCGGAAAATAAAGAAAATATGAACTTTTATGGCATTAGAATTTTATGTCCACCGTTATTATATTTTTCAATCTGCTATAAGAGATAATTTATTTATTTGAGAAGTGCATGGTTAGATAAAATACTTTGTTAGGTAATAGATCATGTGTATGATTGGTTTTTCATAATATATCCTAGGGCCTGGGTAGCGTAGTCTCGAGTATCTTTGGTACGAGCTGTCTCGAGTTCCATTCCCGGTGGGGATACTCGATCGATAAAGTGTGAGCTTTTACAGGCCAGGTCGTCCTGAGTAAGATTTTCCTGTGTTTTCCTCATTCACACCAGGCAAATGTCAGGATGGTTTCTAACGTATAAGACCCATGTCGCTTCCTTTCTTCCCATTCCTTGGATAGTCTTACCGCGGAGGAACGCCATCCTCCATACGTGACGATCTAACATAGCCATAGATGCTGAAAGCCCAGAAATCTAATTCCTAATCCCAGTGGCGTATTTACGATTTTGTTTCGGGAGGGGCTTTGCTAACTTTCGGGGAGGGCTTTGCCTGGAAATGTGAAAATTCTGCAAGATATTTCATTTAATTTACTATACTAAGTAAGATTTCGGGGGGGGCTTAAGCCCGGAAGCCACCCCCCTAAATACGCCACTGCCTAATCCTAATCCTAGTAATAAATCGTAAGAGTCCTAACATACATACACATCTTAAAACAGTGATAGACATTGATCCAGTTTTACGCGTACTTGTTGTTAATTGTACGACGTTGAAAAGAGTATCTCTTTCGCCTGATTATATTGATCAGCGAAAGTTACTAATTTTTGCAAACGGATTCTAATGTTATTAATGACTACCTGACAGAGAATCTAAAGATGCTTTAAATGTAGATGTTTACAAGAACAATGCATATAACCGTATCCACAACTATGTTTAAGATACGACACAATGATGGGTGTATTAATATTATATTTCTCTCGTATATATAAGCGAGAACCTAAATGAGTTTATGTGGATATAACTTACACCTGACGTTGTGATCATAAAATTGTGTCGTCGGATAGAAAACTTGTATTTACATTTAACAATGAAGAGCAGTAACATATATAAAACTCTATTTTTTTTTTTTTTTTTTTTTTTTTTTTGTATATTATATTGAAAACAAGAATAAAATTGAAGAGCTATCTAGGTGAACATGATGTCTTAACCTGTAAACGATATTCAAGAAACACTGAATGTTTTTACGTAAGGTAAAATTTAGGGTTTCCAGGTTTTGAGGTTAAACAACATTGGGACATCATACCGAAATTTACACTAGAAACAGTAACTTCTATGAAAAGTTATATTCAGAGCCGTAGCCTGGGAACCGAAAAAGAACGGGCCGCTGATAGCAAGGGGGCACCGAACCAGCATTAAAAAGAGAAGGTGTTGGAAATGAGTAAACCACGCGTCGCCCCAAAAAAGTATTGGCGCCCTATTAAATTAATATTGTTGGTTTGCAAAGAAATAGATTTATTAAAAATTTTCTTGCCCGCTACGCTCGCAATCCAAACGTTTCAATAACGCAACAAATTTTTATTTATCACTTAAAGAAAGTTATTATATATGATTTCTTAAAGTTGGTGTCCTATATATGCCGAATAATGACTTATAGTATACACAAGAGCGTTTTCAAAATTAGAAACTTTCAAAGTCTGAAATACATGTTCGGCGTTTTAATAGTGATGAGTTTGGTTGGTTAATTTCGTTTTTTTTTTACCCAATCAGATTAATCAGATGGTGAGAATGAAGGTATGAAAATGAGAGGGGAGAAGAGACACATGCAAGATCCTGTTTGTGCGGGAACACTAAAAATGAAGGAAAACAAGGTGAATAATAACATTTCTGAACTTGAAAGAGTTGTAGAATAGGGGCTTAAGGAGTCAGAACTTAACCCAACGAATTTTCTCTTTTTCAAAAAATTGATCACTCACTACCAGTGTAACCAGAATATTAAGATTACCCATTTTTGTGGGAGCTAAATTGAGTTAACTCATTTTCATGCACGTATATCAACAAATAACTAAAATTTCTGGGGTGACTGGAGATGGTCGTAGGGGAGATCAAGCGCGTTTTTGTTCACCTCCTACACCTACGAATTGGTGGTGTGAGAGAGTTAACGTGAGGTCGAATGAGGGCGAGGATACCTGTCTAAGGGCATCAGTTATATTTGAGGGTGAGTTTGAGGGTATGGGAGGCGGTATCAATATTATTTTAGGGTAAGGGCGAGTAAGGATATTAGTATTATTTGAGAATAGTGTTAGACAATCAATATTATTTGAGGATAAGAGGGGGTATTAATATTATTTTATTTTAAGGGGGTATTAATATTATTTATAAAGGTTTCAATATTATTTGAGGATACTGTGAGCAAGATAAATGAGATTGAGCAAGGGTAAAGAAGACATTTTAATATGGGTGTCAAAGCATCAATAATACAGGGTCTTTAAGAAACAATTGTGGGATTTCCTAGAATAGCTGTGCAGGAGTGATGAAAATTGAATGGTTGAATGATACATGGTTTTGTTTGGCTGATCAAATAGTTTGGTGCTATCTCATGAACGGCTTGAAGGAAGAGGTATTATTTTTTCTTCAAATGAGTGGAAGCGCAAGCTGAAACATCTACAGAGCATTGAGTGACGAGGTTGGAATGAGTCGAGGTCATGGAAACATCTTTAAACTATCATCCAGCAGGTTGGAGCACTCCCTCACTCTTCTCATATTGACTCACGCTCTGGATAGATGATTGAATGAGTCCGACGTAAAGGAGCCATTCCTTGATCTCCAAGAATCCCGGATCTAACATCATTGGAGTTTTTCTTGTGGGTTTTTTCGAAGATATTTTGTTACGTATTAAAATCTAAAATGTGAAACATCTGAAAGCAATAATCAATTGTAGAGTAAGTGCAGTTAAGCCAGACATGCTCGATAGGGTCAGGTGTCACATTGATTATCGTTTGAGCAAGTGTTGTGCTGTGAATTGTGCACACATTGAACATATTGATGTGCAAACGCATTTAATATTTTCTTTTTGTCACTGTATAGTGGATTCTGGTATTACTGTATTTGATGAAGCACTGAATAAAGTACATATTTGAATTGCCTAACAAAATTGTCAACTATTCAACCATCCAAAAGCCATCACTTCTGCACAGCTATTCTTAGAAACTCCATAATTCCTTCTCGAAGATCCTGTATTTGAGTCGAAGAGTGTAAGGGTAAAGAATGAAGTGTGATTGAGAATGAAAGAATTAGAAAAATGTCAACATCTGACTCCGTCTTCCTTTAACCATAAAAGACAAAGTTAAAGTATTTTGTTCAATGAATATGATTCGTATGAAAACAGTTTATTTCAAACTCAAATCATTTTAATTTGTATATCCTGTTTTTCTTTGTAATAGCTGATGCATTTTAAGCCACTGTCAGTATCTTGCAGCATGCAAGGGAGCTAAGGCATTAGTTAAATCTCCAATACAAATCCACGTGTTTTAGTTGATGTTGCAATGTTTTTTATGTCTTGGAGCTACAGAGAAGACTAGTGCCTTAAGTAATAGTAATAGCGCCTTATGTTAACGTGCATCTAATTCCAAGTGTTTATATTCTTTCAATAACCATATTGTAAAATTCTTTCAGTCTATAAAGGTAGAACAATTACTGTACACGGTAATTTGGACTTTCCCATCACCTTTTATTATAAAATTGTCTTCCTAAATACAAAAGCCATACAATAAGCAGTTCCACTAATAATTTGGGTAAGATAAAGAAAGGAACCCAATGACCAAACGTCTTAGGGCTTTTTGCAGGTGAGGTACCTTTCGGTGACCAGGCGTCGTGAGAGGGGTTAAGCTTAGGTGTCTCTCTCGGTGACCGGGCGTCGTGAGAGAGGATAGGAACCCAATGACCGTGCGCCTTAGGGCTTAAGAATAGGTACCTCTCGGTGACCAAGTGTCGTGAGAGGGGTTTAGGTTGTTTGATGAACCTGGGTAGATTGATGCTCGATGACGCGTGCCGCTCTCTTTTATCCTGGAGTGTCGGCTGCCATCGGTGAACTCCGTCTTGCCGACTGCTGGCGAATGTGGGTGACTCCTGTTTGGGTCCGTCGTCTGCGTTGTTTCTGTTTACTATTAACACATGTAGTACACACATGGTTATCCCATGTTATGGAGACATGCGGAACCTTACAATATACAGTGGCGTAACAATAGTCTTTGACGCTCGTGGGTAAAATCCCTAGTGACGCCCCGCTCACCCATCGAATAGGCCCAATGCAAGACCATCAATAACATATGCGTACGCGCAGAAACGGCCATAAACCGAAAATTATCAGTGGGAGGGCATTGAACGTTTTATATATATCGTTGTGGTACGACTTTTAAAACCATACTGTACAGAGTGCCATGTTGATTAAAAATATACTCGTGTAAATTTTTAGTTTTTTTGCAGTGGTTGTGTAAATAAACAGTAATATATCAACCAGTATTAATATAAGGATTTCAAATGAATATATATATATATATATATCGGGTCTTGCAAAATAATTGTTACAACTCTTTGGAGGTGACTCTTGAAAGTGAGAGAAGAAAAAAGTTCTCTTGAACTTTCGGCTATCCGACATAGTTTTTGATCTATAAGGTGCCGAATGCGTGGGAAAATGACTTTCGGACGCCAATAGTTCGGAAACTATCCGACGTAAAGAGAGCAGTTAAAAAATAAACTGAAGAAGTCATACCTGCTGTATTGAATTTTGCATGTTTCACAATCCTACAATGCACGCTCAAGGGATTCCCCTAAGGAACGTAGGGAGTCTCGGATAATCTGCCAAAATGAAAATTGGTCTAAATGGATATGAATACAAATGGCGGACACCTTCATGCCTGTTGTGTGGTGCATAATCTTCAGTACGGATGCTGGCCAACAGTGATGTTCTTATTATTAAGTGTAGCGAATCTGTACTCAAATGCTCTAAAAATACATCTGGAGTGTCGGTAGAGCACAACGGTTGAAGCGGGGCGATTCAAATGTGTGCAAACACGTAACGAAAAATGCCCAGAAATACACTCACACTCAGTAAATGTGAGTTTAAAGCGTCGGAAATGTAAGGAATAGCATCAAGAATATGAAAGCCATTGCAATTCACCAATAATATTCCCTCAAACCGATGCAATATGATGTGCAAGGCTGCATACCAATAAGGATATCAAAACACATTGGCCACATGTCAATATCGATTATGCGATCCCACTAGTGACATTCCTTTAGTTTACCCAGCTTCTTTGTGAGTCCCCTTGCACAATTTCAACTTGGCCTCAGTTGTTGCAAAATTGTTGTTGCAAAGCAAAATTCTAGTACAACAGTCTGCAATAGCACCTGTGCTAAACTCAACCCTTAAATAGCATTTTTAAATAATTAGTGCTATACTCTCGACCAACGACTTCATTAAAAGTAGAAGAAAAAGTACCAAAAGCTTAGTCAGCAATTTTGCCTTTGTTGTTCTTCCAGCAAACCCACCTATATATCTACAAACCTACAGAAATAACATTTACTTGAGGTGATTGTAGCAGGAAATGCGGGTTCGGATCCCACATTAAGTTGTACGTCCACGTCTCATATAGTCTCTAATTCAACGCTAAACTTTAATTCAAACAACTAATATTTACTACAAATAAATCTTATTTCTTTCCGTAATTCTACAAGTGGCTTAGATAAATGCCCCATTGTTCTCACCAGTTAGCAGTACGTACATTTTACAAATATAAGGAAAACAATTCCGCAATTTTAATGTAATATGCTGATAGTACTGCTAATCATTATTACTCCCTAGCTATTAGAGATCGGTTTTTGACCTCCTTGTCCGGTGTCCGGTACGACCTCAAAACTGGACGTTAAATGTCAGGTAATTTTTCTTCTTACTAGTTCTATTCTCTCCTCCATTCAGATTATTTTGGAGTGAAGAAACAAATTGTTTTACGATAAACATGGTTAAAGTAGACCTTATAATTCACTTTGATATCGATCTGTCGTGTGCGGAACTTACTAAAGAGTTGAGGGCAGGAACATACTGAAATTATCAAAACTGCTAAAGGCCAACCAAAGTATATTTTAAAGGGCGTAGCTAGCACTGCTTCATCCTCAATTACACCTTCCACTTAAATAATGCATCCAGATCCGGTAAAAAGTATGTAGATATTATCAGACTTTACCATCCCTAATGAAGAAGGAAAGACTTATTTTTCAAGTATTTTGTGCATCCATAATTATATTTGCTCTTCTGTTTTAAATACGATTTATTATTGATGGTAGACTACAAAAATCACATGTACCAACTCAACCAAAACTGAAATAAGTAAGTTTGATAAATGCTTCAAAAGTAACTCTTGTTATTAAATTCGAACTCCGAATCACTCAATTTTATGTAAAGTAACCACTTTCAGATTGTCCAAATTCTTGACAAGTTATAATGTCACAATCTCGAGAGTATACGTACTCCAGGATTGTGTCTGGGATCTCCGTTTTCAAAACTTGGCAATCGTACTAGTTATTTAAGCAGCACAAGAGTTAAAAAGGAAATCCTATTTTCATCTACACGCACTCTCCTTCTCTCTCTCTCTCCCCTCTCTCTCTCTGTTATACACACAAAAAACAAAACAGAATAGTGACATTCTTTTGCACGCTTTCCACCGTAATACCTGCACGAAAACTACCTACACATCTATACTAGCGACGCATGCGACATCCATTCAGAACTACTAAGATTGGACCATCGAGTCATATGACAAGGGAGCAGAAATTCATTTACGTGTATCGTCACTTTCATCAGTATTTTCACAATTTTAGGTCATTTTTCGTGTTTTTGATGGTTATTTTATACGTCATATATACATATAAAATGACGTATAAAATGACCATCAAAAACACGAAAAATGAGCAACAAATTGTGAAAGTGATAATTAGACTTGTAACTTCAACTTTAAAACAGTACAACAAACATCACATAATGGACATACCACCAGAAAAGATACCAGAAAAGATGCGGTTGCTTTTTCAATTGAAATATTTAAGTTTGATTTTAAAATGAAAATAGCCAAATACAATTTAAAGTTAAACATTTAAAAGATTAAAACAATATGGTAAAGGAACCTAATTTGGTGATAAATTTACAGTTTTATAAATAATCTGTCTCTAAATCGTAAGTGTTGGTGGAAAATAGTTGTGTGTTAAGATTTGGATATAATGTATATAATTATCACTAATTAATTTCATTCGAATGCGTGTAAGGGAAGTTGTTTATTCTTATATAATTCCGTTGCTTTGTTACCAAAATTGGTGATTTGGAACCTAATTCGGTGATATAAACGTTATAAATTGTTATGTTCTAACACTTTTTATTACATAATTATAATGACACTTTTATTTACAATAAAAGCCAAGCCTGAATATAATTAATTGAATTGGATTTTTAAAAAGAATGAAGCTCAGAAATGTGTTTACTTCTATTTGTAAAACATTTGACAAATTGGAAATGTGCCATGGGGGCTCAGTGGTACAGTGCTCACCTCTGGTGCATGGGGTCCCTGGTTCGATCCCCGCTCGCGCCAAGTGAGCGTTGTGGTGGACAAACAGCGTGTACGTGGGTTTTCTCGGGATTCTCCAGTTTCCTCTCTCTTTCTTCATTCCACCACTTCATTCATTTCTCATCATCTCTGTCTCCTTTAGCCTAGCCGGCATAATCGTGGGACGTAAAACTTAAAGATTTTATTTAATTTTATTTTCAAATCCGAGGTAAATCCCTGCGTACTTGCCTTTCAAGAATAATAAGGTTTTATATATTTGTATTGTATTTAATCCAGAAGCATAATTAGGAAAGAAAAAATAGGGAAGGTTGTACTCATGCAAGGAGGGTGTGAAACGTAATTTATGAAGTTTTATCAATTAATTCATAATAATTGTGTGCTTTTATAAAAAGCCGAGTTTATTATTTTCGTCGTTGCTGGTGGATATTTGCTACTGAACTTTGAAGCCAGAGATTCAGGTGACTGATTCTGATATTTACAACAAGTAAATCTAGATTATGAACACTGTATTCATTTCTTCCTATTTCTTTCAATTTTATTTTTGGAAAAGAGCCCGTTTGGAGATGCAGCAGACTCATTCTTCATCGTCATGCTTTTCTGAATGGCATTATTTTCTCTGTTTGGGTATTCCTGAAGGTCCAGGTTGATCAAGAACTGTACTCCTTTTGGGCTTTGATTGTGATTTTGTACTGTTAGGCTTAGTAACTGACAGGCGTCTATCGGTTAAAAGCTTAGCTTTTCTATCGATCCTTGTTCTTGTTTTTGTAGAGTACTTTCTAACGTTTGGTGTCGGAAGTTTTAGAATACTCTGTACTGGAGACGACGAGATTCTGGATTGTTGAGTTGGTGTCTCAATAGTTGACTCTGGGTCCGGATGATAGGGTGTGCTCTCAATAAGTGGATCTGCTTTAAAGCGAATAAACACTTTAGCCCTAATTCGCAGATATATCAAGTTATTACAATAAACCTATCAACTTCAGATTAATATGTCATAACATTATACATACCAACTAACATCGATTTATTCCTTTTATTTACACAAACATATTCCATCTATATTCGTCCATTTCGTGTATACGTCCATAATAATCTTTTTTTCATGACAACATGTCATGTCAATAACAATGTTTTTTCTTTTAACTATATATAGGCTATATGCTTGATTATTGCGCCTCTGATCAGTATTGACAAAATAGGTACAGATTAATTATAATAGGGATATATCGCTGTAGATGTCGCCCAGAACGGGAATTCCGTAACAGTATTACAGTGAAGGAAAGAACCCTGGATATTTTCAAAACACTCACTTTTTGAATAGCCCTCGTACTAATTATTATTACATCAATCCTCGTATTAATTATTATTATTACATCAATATAAATATTTTTCTTTTCTCTTCTTTCTCCATATATATATATATCAATTCATTTATAACAACATTTTTCTTTTATTACTAATTACGTATCATAAAACGTCGATTCATTACAAATATCATTTATGGGTCTATTCAAAATTATAACTAATTGATGACCTACGCAGAGTTACTAGTTAATTGTTCCTCTTTTACATTGAGCGATAACATCCATATACAAACAACATTATTTATAATTAAGATCGTCATCTTATCAAAACAACAACAAGATCAGAAGGCAATAATTACATTTAAAGGCTTCAATTTAAAATCAATGTCATAGATTTCAAGTTAACATAATCAAATCTCTTTTGAACATGTAAAGTAAAATAAAGGTAAACATAACACTCAAAGTTAATACAAAGATAAAATAAATTAATCACATCATAACATGTTGCAGAAATATAAAGTTCAAATGAAGTATTCATAACACAACTCATAACATCTGAGAGAATAAATTAAGAATTGTTATCCTCAAATAAATTACCATCGTTCTCAAATAAACTATTAGATGAACATTGAGACGAATAATCATGAGAACCTTCAGCTGATATGGGATTAACCCCAACCATATCAGCGGGTTTTAGTTTAAATTATGATTAATAAACGAGTCAATTAAAGTACATTGAACACCACAATCTTGGTTATTTTCTCTTGATCCATTTCCTGTTTCATTTATTACTTCGGTCCTATTCCGACAGTTCCTGCCATCTCGAGATCTCCAATTGCATCTGTTTTGAGTTACACCGGTATGCATGACATTGTTACTGTAATTGCGTCTTCCACGAAAGTTTCTCCCGTTCGTCCAACTGTTCCTCGGATTATTATAATTCGTTCCATTTCTACCGCTAGAATTGAATCTTCCATTGGCTCCAGTTCCAGTACGTATAACAGATCTCTCACTAACTCCAATGCCAGTATTGTCACGTGATCTCTCATCGCTGCGAAGATTTTCGGTATTCTCATTAGTTATATTCAGGTTTCTGACGGGAATCGGATTAGGCGGATTACGGTTACTTCCGCTAGGGTTCGGGAATTGATTCTCAAAGTTCTGAACTAAGATTATGAGATGATTGAAGTTTACGCATTGAGCTGACAACAGAATTTGTTGTAATTTATACGGCAATAAAATGCGTACGGAAGCAATTATTCTGGATTCGGGCTGAAACGGATTGACGAGTTTGAGTTCATTATATGCATTGATTGTAAAATCCGTAAGAGATTTATCGACCCGAGGTGAATAGTGTCGAGTTCGCACCATCGCATCGCGGTTAGCTAACAAGAAATCATTTTCGTAATTAGCCAACAGGGCCCGTTTGAATTCTTCGTAGGATTTTATATGGTCGCGAATAGCTTTAAACCACAAGGAACAAGGAGGAAGTAACAGATGTGGTAACAACTTCATAAATTTAGATTGAGCTATGCCCATAATTTCACACTCTGCTTCAAATTTTTCTAAGAACGAGCTTGCGGTTTCGTCACACTTACCGCTGAATTTAGTCATGGCCTTAATTTCACTGACCTTAACGTTCATTTTGCTATAGTTATGTTTTTGTTGGCGTTGATAATGGTCTGGAACCCTTTTGTACTTATTTATCTCCTTTCTTCTTTTGCGATCTGGACTTTGGAATCGCCTACTGTGGTTTTCCACAACTAAACCATCATCAGTAGAACTCTTAGAAGAAGATATCCCGTCAGTTTCTATTAATGGAGTTCTCGGGCAGTGATGCAATGCTTCCTGTTGAAGGTGCAATGTTTCCTGTTGATGATGCAATGTTTCCTGTTGATTGGGAGTACCCAAAGCCTCCTTATACATAGGATTATTGTAGTCATATTCCCTCTCTTGTAACGATCTGATTTCCTCTTGTATGTTGGATATCAGTATGCTATGTGAATTGACCTGGGCAGTAATATTCACTATCTGATTTTTTTGTTGGGCTGTCGTCGATTCCACGGCTTCAACGGCTTTCTTTATCGACTCTGTTTCTAGAGCTAGTTGATCTTGTCTGCCCTGCCAATTATTGCTGAATTGCTGGAACCTGGTATCTATTTCACGCGTTACATCATTGGTGATTTTGATAATAACCTCATCAGTCAGTACATGTAGATCCTCTTTCAAATTATGCTGTAGCCTATCGAAATTTTCATGGATACCCTGAACTCTATCTGCAAGAGATTTGTGTTGGGTCAATATTTGCTCGAACTTCTCATCATTTGATTTCTTCATATGCTCCAGCATCTCATCATTCGATTTTTTCATATGCTCCAGCTTCTCATCATTCGATTTCTGTATCTGTTCTAGCTTTTTATTTTGTTGTTCGTATTTAGCATCTAGTAGTTGACTAATCATATCAATAAGATTAGAATGGGAACGTTCGGACACAGTTACGGCATTTCCAGACATGGTTTCAACTAAAGTACTGGGCACTTCTTCAATCTCCGAATCCTGCATAATTCCAGTTCTTTGGATTTTCTTTCCACTTCTCAAAGTAGTGAAACTCATAAAAGGTAAAATATGCACATAAACTCCGTTCTTACTATCCTTCGGAACTAAAGGTTTTCGGTATAGTCCCGGGTCTACGGCACCAGATAAAGCGAATAAACACTTTAGCCCTAATTCGCAGATATATCAAGTTATTACAATAAACCTATCAACTTCAGATTAATATGTCATAACATTATACATACCAACTAACATCGATTTATTCCTTTTATTTACACAAACATATTCCATCTATATTCGTCCATTTCGTGTATACGTCCATAATAATCTTTTTTTCATGACAACATGTCATGTCAATAACAATGTTTTTACTTTTAACTATATATAGGCTATATGCTTGATTATTGCGCCTCTGATCAGTATTGACAAAATAGGTACAGATTAATTATAATAGGGATATATCGCTGTAGCTTCTTGTGGATCCAGATGCTCGGATATCCATCAATATTGGGTATCCACCAGCTGCTGTCTGTAAATTAGAATACTCAATCAGTAGGGATGGAGCAAGTTTTTCCTTGGGAATAACGCATCAGTCAGGTGGTATGATTCCATATGACTTGCAAACATTTTTCATGTTTGTGCTGAAAACGTTTTCACGAAGGACATCTTGAAAATGCTGTGAAAATTATATTTGTTTGGTTTCTCTGTTAGATTTCTGATCATATAATCATTCATCTCTTCTCATCAAGCTGCCTTAAGTGACAAGTTGGTGACATAATCTTGTACGACACCGTAATCACCAAAAAAAGGTTAATTGGATACATGGCCTAACATTTTAATACATTGGAAACCTGAATGAATAAATACATTTAAATGCATTTTTTAATACTTCGAAGTAAGATCTGTTTGATAAATTTATAAATGTGTTGAAAATAGCTAATTTTTAGCTAACAAATACACTTATCACACTAATTCCTCATACTTCAGAGAAGAATATACTCTGCATGTGTATTTTGTATTAAGCTACGCTTCTGAAATAACATAAAATGTAATCTTACTTATCAAACTCACTCCTGAATTCGTCACTCCATATTATTTCTACAATTTGCTGACTGAAAGAAAAGGCAGTTCCACCTGCAGTGTAAGAAACTAGTCTGTCTGAGCTATATTTTGGCTGTATCCAAAGTTATTCGACTCACAGTTGCGTTAGTGACAGAAGGAAAAAACCATTACCAATATAAGTATATCACCAACTTAGGATTCCCTTAAACAATTAAGTAAGGAAAATACACCAATTTATACAGCGTCAAATGCATTTATTTCCGTATCTCGGGCTACTATGTAGCATAGTGTATTTTCATGTGCTGAGCGTTACAAAGGTAAGAAATAATGCCTCCACATAAATCGTGGAATTATTGTCTAGAATTAACAAATTATATAACGAAAAATCGGAAAGTGAAAATCAGGGAACAAATTTAGGAATGAGGAGATTTCTTAGGCACATTACCTCTTTGCACCAAAATACAGAATATCGATAAAGTAACAAAATTAAAGGTCAAAAATAATTAAAAAAAAAAAACATTACACCAAATCAATTTTGAAAATACTTAATGAAAATGAAACTCCGAGTTTTCCTACTTACTTTACGTATGGTCACATATAATTACTTACCAACATAGTCTTGACAATATATGATCAAAGTCTGTTGCTCAGATCCTCTTTCGTTTGCTTGTAAATTGTCGTCTTATTAAAAAATGTGTACAGTACTCAGCGTAGAAAATGGGTTTCTCCGAGTTTCGGAAACTTTACTTCTCTTTCACAAAATCACAAATTTTGTCATAATATGGATGCTCTCCGATCATTTTGTCTGTAATTCTAAACTAGCGTATGTAAATCATCCCTCTCTGTCTCCATATTTGAATCTTTCTCTCTGAATGTCGTCCACTACGAATGCACATGTTTTGGGATCAAATCTTCGGCTCCTGAAACCAAATGTAAGCACTCTTGCAAAGTACTATCGTATCTCTATAGGATTGTTGCTGAAACCAGTCACTGTAGATTTTGTTCGAGGGGAATTCTCCGTTAGCATAAGAGTTTCATTTCTTTTATCAGTGTTTTATTATACATTCGTTCAAACAATTTGTGTTTATCAAATTCAAGTGAGGGGGAATTATACCCTCGTGCCTTGCCCAAATTAACCCCCTGGAACATTTGCTTGCAATTACTGGAAAAAATGAAATAAATCAATACCACTCACTTTTGTTAGTAGTTCTTAGAACTCTGTGCCCGCGTTAGAGACTTCGGAAGCACAAGATCTACTATTGGAATTGACAATTTCCATAGATTTCACAAGGAGTATCTTCGTAGCAAGCAGTTTTTGAAGAAGGGAAAGAATGCAAACAACGGCCTTTATGAAGCTATGGGAATATTTTGTGACAATTTCTTATAATTCAGGCTCTAAAAAGGCATTTCAGAAGAAACGAATGAATGAGACAGTTTTACAGCTATAAATCTTGTAAACATGGTTGCTGTTTTTTTTTTTTTTTTTTTCGTCTGATGGAAAGAGTGGAAAGAGTACGTCACAAAGACTGCTTTAAACAAGGAGATGAGAAGAAAGAGAACGAGTTGGTTTAAATACCAGGAGTCGGTCGAGACGTGTGTTCCTGATTGCATTAGCACACGGCGCAAGAGTTTGTTAGTAATTTTTACTTAAACTTTTTGTAACATTTTTTATGTCGAGTAGGATATCTTGGTGCAAAGTCTCAAGTATATTACTAGAATTAAAAGAATGACAAAAAATAATGAAAAGTCACCAAAACATATCAAAAATGTCTTTACAAATTACAGAAACTTAGGAACAAAGACTAGAAAATGGTCTATTTTTTAAAAAGAAATGACCTAATAGCTGAAATTTGGCAAATATGCAAAAAAAAATGCACTTTAAAATTATATATATATGTATGTTTGTTTCATAACGAAGTGTAATATTACGTGTATCTGATGGGATTTGTGTCCTAAATAGCACAAAAGAGATGTCATTTCATCATCTTAAGCTCTGTATTTACGACAGTTCCAACATTTAAAGTTTAAATCGACATGACACAAGCATATACACGTGGAAAAGTTACTATTGAACATCGTTTCTTCCTTTTCCTTTCTTATTTTTCTTAAAATTTTAGTTCCTATTCAAGTCTAGTAGGTTTCTTTCCAACCAATACTATTGCTTCTCTTTGTTTTTCTACTCTTTTCTTTAAATAAGTGCTTTCGGTGATGTTAACAGTTGATAAAAACATATTACTACATTAACAGAGAGGTATCAAAAAGCATGCGTGTATGCAGAGAGTGGGTCCTGGGATCCGGGTTGACCCGAAATCCCTACTTTTCTCTAAAT
Organism: Thermobia domestica; assembly: GCF_964235325.1. Taxonomy (NCBI): domain Eukaryota; kingdom Metazoa; phylum Arthropoda; class Insecta; order Zygentoma; family Lepismatidae; genus Thermobia; species Thermobia domestica. The sequence continues at coordinate 253,553,630 of NC_137458.1, read as the reverse complement.
TTAGTTTAATTTTTGGAGAAATTTTACAAATTTTAATATAATTTATATTTATATTGAATTTGGACTTTCAAAAAAACTTTAGCTTCTATCAAACTAAATTGCCGGTGGGTACAGGGTCAGAAAAGTATAAAACCTTTTACAAGCCACCCATCCCCATCCTGAATGAGGTTTTCCTGGATTTTCCTAATTTACACCAGGCAAATGCCGGAATGGTACTTAACATAATTGTGCCAGACCGTTTCCTTTCTTCCCCACTTTTTTCTTCCTTCCCAGTTCCTCAGGTATCATGATCTCTAAGGGGCTAACATGGCCATAGATGCTCAAAGCACAAAAACATAATTACTAATTGTAATTCGAGACAAATCCCTGCGTACGTGCCTTTCAAGAATTATAAAGTTTTATATATTTGTATTTTATTTAATCCAGAAGCATTTAGGAAAGAAAAAAATAGGGAAGGTTGTACTCATGCAACGAGGGTGTGAAACGTAATTTATACAGTTTTATCAATTAATTCGTAATCATTGTGCTTTTATAAAAAGTCGAGTTTATTATTTTCGTCGTTGCTGGTGGATATTTGTAGCCAGAGATTCAGATCTTGCTTTGAAGCCAGAGATTCAGATCACTGATTCTGATATCTTTACATATCCTCGCAAAGCACGAAGTAAATCTAATATCCTTTTCTTTATTATTATTATTATTATTATTATTATTATTATTATTATTATTATTATTATTATTATTATTTGTGAACATTAAGCTGTTATGATTAGTAGCGTTGCCAACTGACTGGTATTTTTATCAGGCTCAAATATATGTATGTATGTATGTATGTATGTATGTATGTATTTATGTATTTATGTATGTATGTATGTATTTCAAGGTACAATTATTCTTCATCTGTTTTGAGAGTTATGAGCAGCTGCCATTAATTTTATTTTTCAAGACGTAAAGCCTGGAGTCTTCAAGATTTAAAGCTGTAAACGTATTTCCCGGGTGTTGATTCTAACATTACGCTAAGAAGGCCCATATGTAATTCATAAATATTATTAAGTTGTCTAATATTTACTGAAAAACATTGAATATACTACTTAATCATTCTCTTGTATTTCATCATCATCATCATCATCATCATAGGTATTCTGCCTTTATTGGCAGGTCACTTGCCGCAGCTGAGATGCTTCCATGCTCCACGGTCCTCCGCTAACCTTTTCGTCTTCGCGTATGATCTTTTTGTTTTAATATCATCCATTAATTGTAGTCTCCTTCGCCCCCTCCCTCTCTTTCCCTTCACCATACCCTCTAGGACGTCCCTCATGATACAATCTCTTCTTAGGCAATGTCCCAACCAGTTTCTCTTCCTATTCCTAATAATATCTAAAAGTGTTCTTTTCTCACCCACCATTTCTAACACTCTCTCATTCGTTTTCCGCTCGACCCAACTAACTCTTTCCATTCTTCTCCACACCCACATTTCGAAGGCTTCCAGTCGATTTTCGTCACCCTTACGCAATGTCCACGTTTCCGCCCCATACAGCACAACACTCCACACGAAGCATTTTATGAGTCTTTTTCTCAACTCTTTGTTCAAGGTCCCACAAAACAGACTTTTCTTTCTTTTAAAGGCTTCTTTCGCCATTCCTATCCTTGCTTTTATTTCACGTTCACATTTCATGTCATTACTAAGAACACTACCCAGGTATCGAAAACTATTCACTTGTTCTATTTTCTCCCCTCCTACTTTTATATTTGACACAGACCCCTTTGTTCCAATCACCATGGCTTTTGTCTTTCTAACATTTATTTTCATCCCATAATCTTCAAAGCCCCTTCTCATTTTTTCTAACATTTTATTGATTTTCTTTTCAGATTCTGCAACAAGGGCAATATCGTCTGCAAATCTTATGCATCTAATCATTCTACCTCCTACCGAAATGCCATCATCATCATGTAGGCTCTTTTTCACTATCTCTTCTAGATACACATTAAATAGTGTTGGCGAGAGGCAGCATCCTTGTCGAACTCCCCTTCCAATTGCACTCTCTTCCGTCAGTTCTTCCCCTATCCTAACACTTACTTGTTGGTTTATGTATAAGTTTCTTATGAGTCTTCTATCTTTCCATTCCAACCCTATCTTTGTTAGAACTCCCAACAACAATTCCCTATTTAATCCTATGAAAATAGAAGTGATTTACAACATTTCATTTCGCTGGCATTGTTCCTTTGTCCGTCAGATCTTATAATTTCATTGAATGCCTGTTGTTTCAAATTTTACAATCACTCTTTCATTGATTTCTAGTTTCTACTTAATCTAAGTTATCCGAGATATACATAAACAGAACACCCCGTTTTACATATAGTACATTTATATAGTACTTTATAATTTGCAAACAGTTGGAGATGAAAGAATGAAATGAGAAATGAGATCAAAAATGTCAGATGGCGCATCGACTGGAATATTCTGTTTGTCCCATAGGTCCCTATTCTAACGGTTGATATTTTATATCATAGAGGAGATCATTGAGAAACAAACAACTGTCGGAGGAGAAAAATTCGTGGGGAGACCATTTACGAAATATCCTCCATTTAATAGTAAATTCCTGCAAAGTCAAGTAAAACGCCCAATCACTGCTGGAGAAAGAAAGACGAAAAATGAAATATTTCAGTTTAACGTCCCACACTTACGCTCTTTAGATTAAGGAAGACGATGATTTCGACAAGTCAATAATGGAATCATATGTGGAATGAGAACGTGGGAGGAAACGGGAATACCCCAAGAAAGCTACCACAATGATGTCCACCACAAACTTACTTGGCCGGGAAAGAACCAGAGATCCCATGCACCAGAGGTATGCGCTCTACCACAGAGCCACCTCCCCCAAATAAAAAGTAAGGTATGAAAATGCCAAATGGTGCATCGGATTGAGTGATCTGCTTGCCTCACTAGAACTCTTATCATGAAACCTCGGGTCCATTCCAAAATTTTAAAGTATGTAGTTTGATACTTCGTTGACAGGATCATGGAAAGGTAAACAAAACTTATAGAGAAAAGTTTTGTGTGTGGGACCTTGTTTACGAAATGGTCACCATTTACTATAACTGTGACTCTTATTTGATTATAAAAGAACTCAGAATGCAGTTATGAGAACCCTTTATTTAACCTGTGAGTTTTATCTGGCTAAAATAATCAGAATTCAATTGTGGAAACTTCGTAAACAGTGTCCCACACGATAGACTATTCTCTACGAAAGTTGTTTGATTTCCTACAATCCTTTCAATGATGTATCAAATTACATACCGTGCATTTTTTCTTTTTTGAAGGGATGCCGCAGAATCCCATAGTACGGAACTCTATTCGGTGCGCCTTCTGACCTATCTCACTTTTTACGAGTATATTGTGAGGATTGTAGACCACAGTCATTTAGAATTTTTAGAGATCTAACATCAATTTTGACTTTATTTATGAGATGCAGATTTGATTTTTTAGTGTACGGTAACTCAACGAATAGAGGTTTGTAACTGCTACACATCTGAGAGATGTTGTAATTATTTAATGTTGTTTTACAACAAATTTAATTTGACTATTATTGCTGTCTCTTAAGTCCATCTACTAGCTCTCTCTCTCTTTCTTACCGTTGATCTACTTCTATTTTCTATTTGCAGATATTTATTCTTGTCACGCACACACCCATAAATTTTTGTTAGGAGGGATCCAAGGTTTTTCGGGGGGGGGGGGGAGTTAACTACGTCTTTGTAGTATTGAACGGGTATTATTCTGGATCCGAAAAGATGATAAGTAATTATAAAATATTTCCACCTATATTTTCAGAACAAAATGATACGACTAGATTGTTATGTATATATAAGAGTACAGATGAAGTGTAAGATCAAATTTTCGTGCTATATCAGTTATTTCACTGTCAAACAAGTATAGTTTTATTAAAAAAGTGTACAATGTATGTTGAGTTAGGAAGTTTATTTTTGAGGGGGTGGGAGTGGAATCCAGTGAACCTCCCGTGGATGCGCCCTTGGATGGATTATATTTCTCCTACTCGGATATGTTTACATACCACTATTTGTTTTCTTAATTAAAAAATATTGTGTGTATGTGTTTGTGTTCTTGTGTTCGCAAAGGATTGTGTAATTAAGGTCCAATACCAATAAACAACAACGATTTATTATGAAATTTAAAATTAAAAAAAATTACAATTTAATTTAAATATAAGAATGAATAAGCATTAACACGCCACTGATATTTTACGTGTTACAATATTAAATTATAATGCGGTATTGCATGTAAATTTTATTATTATTTATGTATAATGTAAGAATAAACTGAGACGAGATAGTTACTTTTACGAATATGTTCGCTTTCGCTCAGAATCGAACGCATTAATTGCGTGTGAACTGTAATAGAAAATTATGAGTTTTCGCAATTAGTTATTTAGTAGTAGAACATAGGAGATATGTAGTTTAACACAGATTTATCATGTAATAAATTTTCACTGCCCTATATATTATGACATTGGCGAGTTAGAGCACATAAAATTGGTGTTTGTGAAAATGAAGGGGGAGACAATGGAAATAAAGAATGAATGAACGAAACTAATCTAGAAGGAATCCCATGTGAAAGACTACATAAGTTAAAAAATGAAAAGAAAGTAAAACAGAGAGAACTGAAGAATTTGAAGAGATGGCAATGAGGCCGGAGAAGAGGTCTCAGAAGGTATGCTACATTATTATAACAAGGTTTCCTAAAAGCTTATTAGAAGTTTCAGAAGTAAGGAGCAATTCCATTCCCTCAGGATCAAAATATCCTAGTCATACAAGTGCACAGATTAATACATAAATTAATGAAGTGTTAATTGAATTTTACATTAGATACTGGTTAGGTGTTGTGACAGAAAATGTCTCTAGCCAACCTAAAAAAAACTATCGCTTCCCCGTTCGTACGATAAATTAGAATTACAGTTGAGAGCATTAAAATCAAATAATATGAATAATGATAAGTTCTCAGTAATGTCGTTAGTTGGGTCCTGTTGCCTGGATAATTCTTACGTGTGTGGTTAAGGCACTCAGGAATTGATACAAGGAGTACTGGAAGTGAATAAGGTGTAACGTAATTGTTAGATCCTAAATCTAATGCATTTATCTGTCAAGTAATAATTCTTTTTAACCTCCACGAATAAATATTATTAGTACCGGGTCCTTTCGTACTAAAGTACTATCATAGTTAAAGGACAGAAATCTCACGGTTATCTAAACTCAGGTCATGTAAGATTTCAAAGGTCGAAAATATCTATATATAGTTTTTTCTTCTGCGCCTAAATAAAATCTTAATCCAACATCGAGGTCGCAATCTCTCTCTGTCGATATGAATTCTCAAAAAAAAAAAAAATAACGCTGAAATAACTTAATCTAATAATCATTAAAGGATCATAAAAATACAAAAAATAAAAAATAAAAATATCTTCTCGCTAATCCAACGTAATACTTAAATCATATATATAATCATTTTCAATCAAAAAAAAAATGTATTACTTAAATATAAAGATCTATAGAATCTTATTGTACTTTTAAAATATTTAAGCCCTTTCACTCAAAAGTAAAATTCAATATTCCAAATAAAGACAGTTTCCCACTCATTAAATTTTTTATACGAGCCCACAAAAATGAATCGGTAGTTGAACTTTTTGAAAAATGAATTGATGGGTGAAGAAAATAATTATCCTTTCCATTAAACATTAACTTGTTCCCAAGCCAGAAACAGGATACAAAAGCAGGCAGGAAGTGTTGATTTTGTGCAGAATCACATTGTTAACAGAACTGTTGGAAGGGCCATGATATGTCACTGGGCAGATAAGTAAAGCTTAGCAACGCCAGGTCTTCTGTATATAGGCCATATTTTGGTATGGTAAGTTTATATATTTTTCATATATTTTGTTGAATTTGGAATTGTTAAATCCCGAAATTCGCTCTCTGCATAGGATACACGTTCACATAATATTAGATGAACACTGAAGGCTGACTTAGAGCTGATCAAAGTCACATACTTAGGGACGTGAAACATTTATCACTAAGACTTTGTTTAACATATATAACCCCAGTGTGCCATAAAACCGCTCTTATGTACAGGTAAGTCAGAACATTGGTTAAACTAAAAGCACACACCGAATATGAAAGTTAAAACTTGTAATCCCGGAAATAATAGCAAACTACTTTGCTAATTATCATATGCGAACTCCTAATGTATTCAAATCAGGCTGTTTCCCTTGTGTAGGTGGAAAACTCAAGATGTCCACAGTTAACAGCAGTGAAAAGCAACTGTCGCCACCATGAAACAACACATGTTATACACAAGTATAATTCCATTTCTTCAAATGTTGAGCAATACACCCTTAGACCATTTCCTGACATGGGTTTGTAGTTACACCCAAACTTATTACGAGCCATCTATCAAAGTACAAAGTTGCATTGTTTAAAAGCGCATTGGGTATATTTATTCATAAGCATGAATTGAGCATGAAATGCAGTTTGTTGCGGTTGTGTGTGATGATATTTCGCAGTGGGAAGAGAGATGACACTATTTCCTTGAAACAATGAGAAGTAGACAGACAAGCTAGTGTGTGCTTTCCTAAGTGCAATTTCTGGAAAGAAAAGTATCTTGTAAATGTTGGGAAAGCTCCGTAACATTTGAAAGACATAATTCTAAGAAATCCTTCAGAACTATTCCATTCAATACCTTAAATTTTACAGACTAAAATGAAAATTTCAGTATTTTAACAGAACTTGAACCGTTTACCTTTTTATTATTATTATTATTATTATTATTATTATTATTATTTTTTTCAAAGAAGGATAAGGATATTCTCATCTCATTATCATAAATCTTTAGTCTTCTGATATTTATTTCTTTAGCTCTTGTCTTCCAGACAAAGTATAAAAAAATGTATATTATAAACTTGAAAATGACTATGTTTTCCCATCTCTTATACCATCTGACCGATCTCGATCAAATTTTCCACATTGATAAGATTCGGGACTGGGAATGTTTTTATCTATTCATTTTGATAGTGTAACTTAGGGGAGGGGGAGATATAAAAACATAAAACTTAATAACTCTTAGAACCAAACAACCGATCTCGATCACATTTTCAACATAGATGATGTTCATGCCTAGGATGTTTCTTATCATTTTACTTTGATGGAGCAACGTAGGGAAGGGGGAGGAGGAGAGGGAGATATACAAAAATCAATGTAAATAAAACTAAAAGTGACAATGTTCGTGAGTGAATACGTCTTGAATCACGACACTGATCTGAATCAAATCTTCAACCAAAGTTGGGAAAGTTTTTATCATTTTATTTTGATGGTAAAACTTAGGGGAGGGGAGGAGGGGAAATAAATAAAAGTGAATAAAACTTAATAACTCTTGAACCACCGGAATGATCTTATCAAACTTTCAACATAGATAAGGCTCGGATCTGGGACGATCTTTATCATTTCAGTTTGACAATGTAACGTAGGGAATGGAGATGGGGGAGATATGTATGTTAGGAAATGAAATCGAAAGTGATTGTCTTTGTGACTTCATCACGCTTGAACCACCGGACCGATCTCAATCAAATGTTTAGCATGGATAAGGTTTAGACCTGATATGGTTTTTATCATATCACTTTGACAGTGCAACTTAGTAGAGGGGAGGGGAGGGATATATATATATATATATATAAAACTTAATAACTCTTGAACCACCCGACCGATCTCGATCAAATTTTCAACATAGATGAAGTTTGGACCTGGGATGATTTTTATTATATCATTTTGACGGTGCAACTTAGGGTTGGAGGAGGAGAGGGGGAGAGACACTTAAAAATGATTGGAAATGACCGATATCAGTGTCGAATCTATAATTTTCAGGATTGCTGAGTTGTACAATTACACTTCCGATCCCGTTTACGTCCAAATTCATCCCCGCAATTTGGGGGAGTGGGTGAGAGTTACATAAAAATGATCAAAAATGACCAACATTAGTGTCGAATCTATAGTTTTTGAGGTCACTGAGATGAACAGTGACACGTCCGATTCCGTTTAAATCCAAATTCAGCACCGCAACTTGGGGAAGGGAATAGAAATGATCGAAAATTACCAATATCAGTGTCGAGTCCATGGTTTTCGAGATTGCTGAGATGAATAGTGACACTTCCGATGCCGTGCCCCACAACATGGGGAAGGGGAGGGTGGAGATGTATAAAAATTATCGAAAAGAACCAATATTAGTGCCGAATCAATAGTTTTGGGGGCTACTGTAATGAACAGTGACACTTCCGATACCGTTTAAATCTAAATTCAGCCACGCAACATGGGGAAGAAGGAGGGGAGAGAAATATGAAAGTGATAGAAAATGACCGATATCAGAGAGCGCTTTTGTAGTAGTAAAAAGTGACTGACTAACGAAACATATTATTAATTTTTCTTAATTTAACCCTGCTAAGCGGGTACTTGATGCTAGTAATGTATAAATCCTTTAGACGAATTAAAGTGTAATAAATTATATAATAATCATATGGTCTTTTACAGACATGGGGTCCCACATTCGCAGCCAATTTTCACTACGTATATATATAAGAAGTTCTGACTGACTTATCAACGCTGAGGGCAAACTGCAGAAGGTAGAAACTTGTAATGTTGACAGTGCATAAAGCTTGTGATGAACGTGCCACTGAAGAAGGATGTTTGAAAATTCGACGGAGAATTGCAATTATTATACTAAAATATCCATATTTTCAAATCCGTGAAGAGTAGAGGGATGAAATTTCGAATATGGAGTTTCCACTTAATATAATTAGGGGACACGTTTTTCACCGTGTTTGATATTTTACCTAGGAGAAGAAAAAGGCGAAACGAGAAAAGGGGAGCTACAACTGTTATTACAGCATGATCATATCTCGAAATTCTTTAAGCTTAGATACATGAAATTTGGTATTTAGTTTTTGCACTTAAAATAATTAAGGATGCGCTTCAGCATTTTCCAAAGAATGGAAGAAAAAGGCGGGAATAAAAGAGTGAGGTCTGCAATTATTAAAATAAGATGGCAAAATCTCAAAATTTTTAATGTTAAACAAAGATTTGTGTAACAGTTTTCTTTGTTTTTCTTACAGTTAGTTTCATTATAGATATTCTACATTATTGACAGGTCTTGCGGCAGCTGAGAAGCTTCCATGCCCCACGTTCTTCAGCTAACATCGTCTCACGTGCGATTTTTCAGTTCTGATACCTTCCATGAACTGTATAATACTATCCAATATGAACTGTATACTATCCAATATTACCACTAAGTGATATTTTCTAACTACTAAATCATTACGTAGATAAATTTTAGGATTAACTTTTAATTCGCACCAAAGCTTGACATGTGAGCACAACAGACTACTACCACAATGTAAGTGCTGCTAGAAAATATGTTTTGTCAAGAACGTATTTGGGTTTGTGAATGTAATATCAAATTCCAGCTATACGTCTTTAATTACACTTATGAACAACTGTACTTGCTATATAATTTGTTACCTTGAGTAGTACTAGAGTACGCAGCCGTTAACATTTTTAACGCTAACAATATGTAAGAAAAAAGAAAAGAGAGAGAGAGAGAGATTTAAAGTAATATGTTAACTTACCCGTTTATGTTTCAGTGCGAAGTTGTTTTATGTTTCAGTGCGAAGTTGACAGAACTTGTACCTGGAACATCTCTTGCATGGAACATCTCTTGCCGAATACGTTGTCTTTGTTTCGGAAATGAATTTTCATCTCCAATGTGCAATATTTCTTGTATTTGCAATTTGCAACAAGTGACTAAGCATACGAGATAATGGAATATTTAGTCTTAATGATAGTTGGTGGTGCTTTTGTCAGTCAATTAATGTAAAAAAAAAAAAAAAAAAAAAAAAACACACAATGTGGTACCACTATAATGGATTTTGTACGCTCGCCGCGCTTTGGCCGCTTGTTTGCTCCCAGGTTATGGCTTTTTTTAACACGAAAATAAGAAACCAATTTACCAATTATGTTTCAAAGAAACCAACAACCTTGTAAGTACAGAAAATTATCATTTTCCCTATTATAAATTAAATAGGCTCCATATTATATAGGCTCCCTATTATAAATTAAAAAATGTTCAAAACTTTTTTCGATCATTTAAGGACTATCCGCAATTATCAAGCCATCCAATTCTGCAAATAATCAAGAGTTAGTACTACCAATCTACGAAGATTTAACACAGAAACGGAACTAGTAATGTGTTACTGTTTCAATAGCGATATAAGAATGCATATGATACCCGTTCTTGGGATACTGAATCTATAATAAGAAAATGTTATATCTTTGTTTTAGCTTCACAGCTCTTGCTCCGGAGCCTATGGACAGGTGACGAATGAAAGGACAGGGATATTCTAAAGGACACTTTTCTGTCTGTATAGATCTATAAGAGTCATGATTAGAGTGTGGATTTTAAGGTGCAGCACTTTTCAAAAAATGTAACTGTTTTCGTATCCAGAGCCCAAAATATGTATTTCGGGGCATGATCATAATATCACCATACTTATTTTGCCATTATTGACAGGTCACGCGAAATTGACACAATTTGTTGTACTTTTCCCGTGCGATTAACACATTTCTCACTTTTCTCACGTATTTACTTTTTCCACACCTTCATCATCTCTTTTTTCTCCTTTTCTGCTAAAGCCAATTTTTTAGTAAAGTTTGAAAAACAATCCGGATATAGAAACCTTTGTAACTTCCACTGAATTCCCTTTCTTTAGCCTTACAGGATATGCTTCATGAGTTTCCATTCATGTTGAAAGGAGTTTCTCCGCATACGAGGATCTCCTGAGCTCTAGATAAGTGGAAGAACTTTACGTTAGAGAACAGAAAAATTTTGCATAAGAAAATACAAATTTTTTGAAACGGAGCAATCTACTTTGTTTCTGAAAGGTAATTTTTTGTTACTATTGAAATAAAGAATGTTATTATTTTGCACCTAAATAAATGCGTCTAGTTTCTTTAAGCAAGGTTATTTATTTCCTATTTTGAATAGAGAATGTTCCTGACACTGTTTTGCTTCTAAATAAATGAGATCTTTCGTAGTTTTGTAGATAACGTACACGCCTTACTGCAAGAGGCCCAGGTTAGAATCCCAGCAGGAGCTCATGTCAAGGTGAGGAGAGGTGATTTTGAGTTTTACGTCCCGTTCAGCAGCGAGGCTATATGAGACGTGGACCTACTGATTAACGTGGAATCCGAACCACGTGAGCTCCCGCCGGGAATCGAACCCGGGTCTCCCACGCCAAAGGCGCGTACGCTAACCGCTTTGCCACGAAGGAGCTCGAGCTCATGTCAAGGTGTATTTGGATGTCTCATATAGCCTTGCTGCTGAAAGGGACGCTAAGCACAAATCAAACCAAATTTAAATAAATAAATGTTATCAGAACATTTTCAGCTTTCAAATACTTTTGCAACACCTTTGTTTTTCTTTTCCCAGCCATAACCTTGTACTTTAAAGTCCAGTCCTTAGTTATGACACCATTCCCCGATTATATAACGTACTAATATACATATATTTACAACGTACTTTGTAGGAACATTTACAACAATTTATTCAATAATACAAACGTATTTTGACTGCTCTAATAATATTCAAATTAAAAAAAATGCTTTCTTTAATGTCAACTAGAGTTATTAAATATTATTTTGAGGATGGTATCTTAAGTCAATTGTATACATTGGACCTTTAACCTCGAGTAAAATAGAGAAAAAATAATCGAATACTGTTGTTTATATGAGTAAAATAGTAGTGATTCATACTAATAGAGGGAGTATATCAAAAACAACATATGTTGCTGACATTGCCAGTGGAAATACGGGATAAAAAACGAGCAGGCGACCTCCAGTAGAAAAGAAGTCACCTAAAGGGCAAACCACTGCACTGGCGTGATGGCTTCCATCTTTCAGCCCGAAGCGAAGGAAAGGTCTTAATACCTTAATTGTAGAAAATTTGTAGTTCTTCCTTTACGGCCACTGTAACAGGTAGAAGAACCCCTCCCGTGAATACAAGATGATCTAAGTTGATTCAATTCAATGGCCGTGACCTCTGAGGCTGCCCTTTTGGAAACCATTTATCAGTGAAAGGGGGTCGTCGATTGGGTTGCTTCGCGTTATGCCGATGAGAAACAAAAGCAAGTCATCCCAAGAACTTTCTGGCCAACTTTCCATAACAAGCATAATTTAATAGAAGACGTTACAAAACAGCAATTTCTTACATCATGCCTTCAGGTGTTACTGTTACTTTTGTTTGGAATATTAGGTCCTGATGTTGAACAGAATGAACGCAATTTCAAAATGGAACGCTTAAGTGTAAATACAACAGGAGCACATTGGCTTACCTCTTATGAGATGGGTCTCTGGTTCGAGCTCAGGTCATATGAGTTTGTGGTGGAAAATACTGTGCCCGTGAGTTTTCATGGAATTCGACCGCTTCTTCTCACATTATAATTCCACAAATTCTCTTATAACCGTTCACTTTTATTAGCCATTTGTCTCTTTTAGTGTAGAGGGCATACATAATCTTGCGACCCAAACTACAAATTTCACAAAATAACGAATTAAACATATATATATATATGTTCCAGCATTACTTTACTCCAGTGATGATTAAACTGTTTTAGGAGAGGGAAAAATAAAGGAAGAAAAATCTTTAGATTTAGTTTATTATAATTTCATATAATTTATAATTTATATAGCCTAATTTATTAAAAACAATGGTACATTTTACAAAATTCTGGGAAAAGTAATCCCAGAATTAATGATTGAAGTTTCTTATAATCTAGTTGGAACTTCTAACCAGATTGCCAAAAGTGAAATTAAAAACGCTTATTTATCAGTCTGTTTCAAATATAATTCTTTCGAAGTAGCCTTATTCTTCTTTTCATTCGCCAGATTAGAAATCATGCCACGGGGCGGACAGAACCTTTCAGCGGAACACAACTGGCCCGCGGATCATAGTTTGACCATTATTACTATAGCTTGTGCAAAGGTAAATCATTTGTGCACTCTCAACTGTTTCAGAAATCATACAAAAATACACAGAGTGAACCAAAAGCAGATTGGCAATAAAAGCATTTACATTTGAATTTGAACTTAGTGAAATCAAGAAATTTCAGTAAATTGCGAGCAATAAAGCTCATATGCTGTTAAGCAAACTTAATGCGGGGGGGGGGGCTCAGTGGTAGAGCGTTCACCTCTGGTGCTTGGGGTCCTGGGTTCGATCCCAGCCCCCGCGAAGTAAACTTTGTGGTGGACAAACACCGTGTGCGTGGGTTTTCTCGGGGTTCTCCCGTTTCCTCCCACTTTCATCATTCCACCATTTCATTCATTTCTCATAATCACCGTCTTCTTTAGCCTACCCGGCATAACCCTGGGACGTAAAACTCAAAGATTTCACTTCATTTTTTTAATACGGTGGGTGAACTTGGAGATCTTGAAATACGTGCTAGATTTAAGTTAAATATTACAGTGTGTAAAAAATTGGTTTCCGTGTTAGTGGCTATTAAAATTGAATTTGGAGTCAGTGCGATCAAGAAATTTCACTAAAATGCGAATAATGGAGTTCATTCGATTTTGAACACATGTGGAACATAAAGATGTGCAGATCTTTGGTTCTCGAGTTATTTGCCAACTAAGATGTAGTTTCGACTTCTTTGTGTTCACCGATAACTCCTAAATGAAAGGCCTGTATACCTTGCTATTTCACATGTATATTAATCTTATTATGATCTATCAATATTTCAAATTTGGTTAAGTAGGAAGCTTTGGTTCTTGAGCTAATAACAACCAAATTTCGCATTTGGACATGGTAAATCTGTTGAAGGAAGAAAGTGCAATGTTTATTTAGAATCAAGATTTCCTAAAAATTATTGAAGGACACTTTTTCTTCGCTATAGGAAGTTTCCTGTATTAGTTACTAGTTTTGTTCTTACTTAATAGTTATTTTTTACGATGTTTAATTTAACGTCTCGTGGTTACAATATTCGTAATATCAGTAACTTAAATTACGATATAAAACAGTATAACTTAGTATATAATCTTGGCTTCTGTAACTCAGTTAGGCCATAAATTTCTTAACTGTCACTTTTATATATATTTTTTAATATTTTTTCATAATTGCAGTTATTGCACAGTTTATTTCCGCAGTATATTTGCCCCATCACTTACTAGCTCTTCAAGCATCCCAGATTATCCTTAGTATTAGAATATTCTTAGTAAGTTTTTTTCCGTTTAATGTCCGATGATTATGTTTTAAGATTAAGGAAAATGGTGATGACAATGAACGAAATACCGGAATGAAGAAATTGCGAAGAACCGGAAAATCGTAAGGAACCCCCTTCCCCCCTCCACACAGACAAATGACGTTCATCCATCACAAAATCTACTTTGTTGCTAGCTGTGATCGAATTAGGAACCCCATCCTGTATCAATGAGCCACCGCGGTAGGCTAGCGTTTAACGGGAAAAATTTCCAATGATGAGGTGCACTCCAATTAATAGATCTGAATGAGCTTATAAAACGATATGAGTGAATGTAAATCCACATGCTTAGTTTTCGAGGAAATTAAGAAGAAAAAAATATATGTTATACCAAAATTGATACTGTACGTATCAGAGTTTTTTTTTTTTTAAAGTGGTATAACATTGCATTATGCGAAACAAAGACATGGAAATGCAATACAAACTGAAAAATGTATCGCAAATTGCGATGTATCTTTGCATCTTCCATTATTACCATGAAAGCTAAAATAAGGAGCAAGCTGAAAAAATATTACTAGCTACCATTTCAAAAAACTTTTCTTTGAAAGATCGATTAATGCAAGAAAAAAATGCCTCGACACTCTGTCTTTCCTTCGCTTTGCCGATTTGTTGCTAATGGGTCATCCTCCAGACCTTCTCAATTTTCGGGTAATTCTATCTTTGTTTTTGGGTGTGTAATAAAAAAAAATATCCATTGAAGAAAAGGCGCCTTGACAGCAGAGAAAAACAAATTCGATCTATATTGGATTTAGTCGATATATTGTGTAGCATGAATGAAGCTTAGATATTGTTGGTAAAACGCAGAAGTGCGTACAGTACATGTACATCACTGAAACAGTAACGGCATTCTTCAGCGACCAAAATATAGAAAAAAATATTCTCTCTCCCTTTTCCTCTCTTCTCTCTCTTTTCCTTTTGCTTTTCATTAGAAGTACTGATATTACCGGATGCCCAGTTACGCTTCTTGTAAAAACCAGCATACGGTATTTGCAACATTTCTCCTCGCGAGACGCCACGAACGTAACTCAAAAAATATCCCGGCCAAAGAGGCTATAATTATTCATTATAGTACAGAAAATGCGATACAAAATTTGCAAATTGCAATGCAAGTTGAACCTTGCATCACAATTTGCTACACAAAATGTAAATTTTAAGAGAAACGCTGAATACGACAGTAACACCACTTAGCCCTTATTTAAGATGACACTGATGCTGAAACATTCATTCAACTATTGACAATGCGAAGATTGATTAATACGATATATCTATTCATGGTAAATGAAAATAACAATGACTAAGTAGTTACTAGACATAACACTTAAAATCTAGAGGCGCTGTAAGTGTACATCAACAGCTGGCGCCATCTCAATCTTTTCCACGAACTAAATCATCAAAACACTTTCCCACAGAAATTGGTTGGGTGTTGCGCATTATATACTTCATAGACAGATAACTTCAGGTTAATTTGCAGTCCCAAAAAGCTAAAATACTGGACGAAAAAGGAAGTTAAAGAAACTTTAAGGGTGTCAATTAACTTTCGTTACTAGCGGATTCAGATTAACAAGAAAAAGTTTTTAAAAAAATATTCATTATCATAGACATTGTTGCCAGGAGACATACCGTAATAATTGAGATAAATAATACCTGTAAAAAAAAAAAAAAAAAAAAAAAAAAAAAAAAAACAGAGAGAGAGAACAGGGGAATATGTAAAAATTGAATATTCACTTATGGAAACAAGAGTATTCTTTAACCTTTATTTATATGTAAGGACTACATACAGGGGCGCACCCACGCGTAGGGTCCACCGAGTCCATACTCTCCAAAAACTTCCTAACTCAATATCGTTTTTACACTTTCTAAATAAAACAATACTTGTTTAACAAGGAAATTATTGATGTAGTCTGAAAATTTTATCTTACACTTCCTCTGAACTCATTCTCATAAAAACAATCTATTTCTATTATTTTGTTCTGAAAATATAGGTGGAAGTAAATTACAATTACCTATCATCTTTTCGGCTGCAGAATAATATCCGTTCAATACTACATAATCGTAGTGGCTTGTATAAAGGTAACCAAGGAAATTCTGTCGCTTTTTCACAAACCACTCTCGAACATCGATATGCCACCTAAGACGTACCTGGCAGATCAAAAATGGTCCCCATCAGCCTCGGCGGCCTTCTGCCAACCTTCTGGAAGGCCGTGGATTCCATTGCGGTAGAACGTGGTGAGACATGAAACAAAAAAGATATCAAGTGTATTTTACACCTCTACCAGCGATTTGAACTGGCGTGATGTAAGGTAATTGTCCAATGAATGGAATAGGTGATAATCTGAAGGTGCAATGTCCGGGGAGTATGGTGGATGGAATAATGTTT